>NW_028157672.1:37500-152500 GCF_964263955.1 Coregonus lavaretus
GATGTGGGTAGAGCTGATCCTAGATCTGTGAATAAGAGTCCCCTAATGGTTAAGGTTAGGATGTGGGTAGAGCAAGCTGATCCTAGATCTGTGAATATGAGCAACGTCTACCCTGAACACTACTACGGCTGAGCCCTTTACCCAGCATGCTTTGTGGTCCTCATTCAAGATGGCGGCTCTGTCAGAAGGCCAAGTTGTGCAGTCCTGTGTGTTCTCAGCTTGCTTCCTTCTGAGGGTTTGTTTCATAATGACGTCCAGGTTGAGCTGACTGTAACAGTTGTTTCATAATGGCGTCCAGGTTGAGCTGACTGTAACAGTTGTTTCATAATGACGTCCAGGTTGAGCTGACTGTAACAGTTGTTTCATAATGGCGTCCAGGTTGAGCTGACTGTAACAGTTGTTTTTATAGGTACGGCCTGGGCAGGGCACACACACACACTGCATCCCACCGCCAGACCCCCAGGCAGGCAGCTGTTGTAACAATCTTTCCGGCTCCAGTCCTAAAGATAACAGTGTATACTTGGCCCTGAGGTGAAGGTGTGCTAATAGGCAGGTGACGGGTCATATGGGGGAGATAGGGGTGCAGGCCAGGGTCCCCCCCAGTATTTAGTCAGCCCCCCCCCCCCCCCCCCCCCCCCCCCAAGCCGATAGCGGGTTATAGGCAATTCAGCTTTTAAAGGCATTATCCAATTCAGCTTTTTAAAGGCATTATCCGATTGAGCTGCCATATGTAGTGTTTACCGTGAGGGGGATCTCCCAAACCTGGAAACATTGACTTTAAAAGCCTCAATGCCCCTAACGCTAAGTATTTATTTAGTGGGCTTGAGGTTTTCTGACAATCTGGCTTCTGCTTCACACAAACACTACAAGCCAGGCTGTTAACCAACTGGTCCCACTTTGATTTATTGACCTTCGATGATGTGCTGTACATAATGTATTTATCTATTTATTTATTTATTGACTGAGGATTGTGATTGGTTGAGACAGTCTGTCGGCCAATCAGACTAGTTTAAAGCTGAGCCTGTTGGTTTGCTGTGTGGAGGTTGGTCATGATACTTGTCAGTGGTTATGTTCTAGTCTGAAATGGCCCCATATTACTTACAGTGGGGAAAAAAAGTATTTAGTCAGCCACCAATTGTGCAAGTTCTCCCACTTAAAAAGATGAGAGAGGCCTGTAATTTTCATCATAGGTACACGTCAACTATGACAGACAAATTGAGGGGAAAAAATCCAGAAAATCACATTGTAGGATTTTTAATGAATTTATTTGCAAATTATGGTGGAAAATAAGTATTTGGTCACCTACAAACAAGCAAGATTTCTGGCTCACACAGACCTGTAACTTCTTGTTTAAGAGGCTCCTCTGTCCTCCACTCGTTACCTGTATTAATGGCACCTGTTTGAACTTGTTATCGGTATAAAAGACACCTGTCCACAACCTCAAACAGTCACACTCCAAACTCCACTATGGCCAAGACCAAAGAGCTGTCAAAGGACACCAGAAACAAAATTGTAGACCTGCACCAGGCTGGGAAGACTGAATCTGCAATAGGTAAGCAGCTTGGTTTGAAGAAATCAACTGTGGGAGCAATTATTAGGAAATGGAAGACATACAAGACCACTGATAATCTCCCTCGATCTGGGGCTCCACGCAAGATCTCACCCCGTGGGGTCAAAATGATCACAAGAACGGTGAGGAAAAATCCCAGAACCACACGGGGGGACCTAGTGAATGACCTGCAGAGAGCTGGGACCAAAGTAACAAAGCCTACCATCAGTAACACACTACGCCGCCAGGGACTCAAATCCTGCAGTGCCAGACGTGTCCCCCTGCTTAAGCCAGTACATGTCCAGGCCCGTCTGAAGTTTGCTAGAGTGCATTTGGATGATCCAGAAGAGGATTGGGAGAATGTCATATGGTCAGATGAAACCAAAATAGAACTTTTTGGTAAAAACTCAACTCGTCGTGTTTGGAGGACAAAGAATGCTGAGTTGCATCCAAAGAACACCATACCTACTGTGAAGCATGGGGGTGGAAACATCATGCTTTGGGGCTGTTTTTCTGCAAAGGGACCAGGACGACTGATCCGTGTAAAGGAAAGAATGAATGGGGCCATGTATCGTGAGATTTTGAGTGAAAACCTCCTTCCATCAGCAAGGGCATTGAAGATGAAACGTGGCTGGGTCTTTCAGCATGACAATGATCCCAAACACACCGCCCGGGCAACGAAGGAGTGGCTTCGTAAGAAGCATTTCAAGGTCCTGGAGTTGCCTAGCCAGTCTCCAGATCTCAACCCCATAGAAAATCTTTGGAGGGAGTTGAAAGTCCGTGTTGCCCAGCGACAGCCCCAAAACATCACTGCTCTAGAGGAGATCTGCATGGAGGAATGGGCCAAAATACCAGCAACAGTGTGTGAAAACCTTGTGAAGACTTACAGAAAATGTTTGACCTGTGTCATTGCCAACAAAGGGTATATAACAAAGTATTGAGAAACTTTTGTTATTGACCAAATACTTATTTTCCACCATCATTTGCAAATAGATTCATTAAAAATCCTACAATGTGATTTTCAGGATTATTTTTTCTCATTTTGTCTGTCATAGTTGACGTGTACCTATGATGAAAATTACAGGCCTCTCTCATCTTTTTAAGTGGGAGAACTTGCACAATTGGTGGCTGACTAAATACTTTTTTCCCCCACTGTATATAGTGGAATATGTGAGGAAGGAATATATACAGGAGTAGAATAGGGATATGAGGAACCTATTCCCTATATAGAACAAGTCAACTACATCTAGCCAATAGGAGGAATATGGTGCCATTCCAGAAGCACCCGACTGTGTCTGTTTAGCTGTGGCTGGTTGTCCACTAGGGGATTCTATCTCTTAGCTGTGGCTGGTTGTCCACTAGGTGATTCTATCTCTTAGCTGTGGCTGGTTGTCCACTAGGGGATTCTATCTCTTAGCTGTGGCTGGTTGTCCACTAGGTGATTCTATCTCTTAGCTGTGGCTGGTTGTCCACTAGGTGATTATATCTCTTAGCTGTGGCTGGTTGTCCACTAGGTGATTCTATCTCTTAGCTGTGGCTGGTTGTCCACTAGGTGATTCTATCTCTTAGCTGTGGCTGGTTGTCCACTAGGTGATTCTATCTCTTAGCTGTGGCTGGTTGTCCACTAGGTGATTATATCTCTTAGCTGTGGCTGGTTGTCCACTAGGTGATTCTATCTCTTAGCTGTGGCTGGTTGTCCACTAGGTGATTATATCTCTTAGCTGTGGCTGGTTGTCCACTAGGAGATTCTATCTTTGTTCTGATAGCTATCTTGACTTTTGTGTCCAGCTTTACTTCAACAGTACTTGATTGCAATTTTAGAAATTCACATTGAATCTCGAGGGTGCCGTGAAAATAGGGCGTTGTTGTGGGCTTACAGATTTGTAACGGCCGGGAGAGCCCAGCACGGAATGTTTTCTTTCAGTAGTCTTTTTCCTCACACCCCAGGACCCCGAGCTAAGCTAGCTGGATTGGTTAGCATAGCTAGCTGCATACTGTCAGTTTAGCTAGGATAGCTGGACTGGTTAGCTTAGCTTGCTGCATATTGTCCGGTTAGCTAAAATTGCTGGATTACTGTACCCAAGCTAAGACACCATCACTCCCCAACCTCAACCCTGTACAGCCCTACTGTACACTGGACTTACTGTACCTATGTTAAGGCCAAGCACCTAGCTGACACCATCTTTATAACTCTCTCGCTGTCTCTCTCTCTCCTTCTGTCTAACAGAGGAAGTGTCCAAGGGCATTTTTTATGTATTCCTTCACATGGAGACCAACCCAACAGGTTAACTCTGTACTGAATAAGACACTGTATAATAATTATAACAATAAAACTATGTTGAAAGTACTTCTGATTCACACAGAGGAACATGTTCATGGGTTAAATACATCAGTCTTCAGACACTGTGTTGAATTCTCCACTGGTTTGCACTGATCTGGTACGAAGAGCATCTGAAGAGAGGACAGAAACATGGTATTCAGAATGTCTATGGAGCATAAATGGGAAAATAGTTTTTGACTTAACATGTAACTTCTATCCAGGTCTCCATTGGCGTCAGGCCAACTGTTTCAATTCAACTGTTTCAGTTTAACTGAGTTTACAGTGATCTGCCAATACTGTACGGTGGCTTGGGAGGGACACTGGTCTATGGGATGTTGTGGGGTATTTAGGGCCGGAATTCAATCCATAGAGCGCTCTCGGCAATGCAGCTTTTAAAGGCCAATGTTATTCTTAGGAACAACCCTACTCTACATCTCTGTCTGTCTGCAACACTTCCTTACCTACATTCCTATGTAATGGTACCATCTTGGTATCTCTCTATTTATTATTTGTGACACAGAGGTCATATGAAGACGTTTTTGGGGGGTGGGGGGTGTTTATTTTATTATGTTTTGCTCATTGTTTTGTGTAAATACTGATACTGTGGTGATGATATGAAACATTTGATTTGACAGGAGAGCTGGTGTTTTGGTGAATCTAATGGATTTGATTTGACAGGAGAGCTGGTGTTTTGGTGAATAATGGATTTGATTTGACAGGAGAGGTGGTGTGGTGAATCTAATGGATTTGATATGACAGGAGAAGTGGTGTGGTAATTCTAATGGATGGCTGCAGTGCCTTGTTAGAGAGCAGTTGTTGTTTTCGACATGGTTTTGGTTCCAGTCTGCACCGTTTTAGTAAAAGTTGTACAAAACTAAACCGCGTTCCTCCTCTCTTTGCTTTCATCCTCCTACATTGCCATTTAGCAAACGCTTTTATTCAAAGCAACTCACAGTAGTGCGTGCCTGCATTTCTATACACATTTGACAACAATGGTTGTTGTGATGCAACTGATATTTATATGAAGGTTTGTCTGCACAAAACATGTTTACACAACCATTGTGCTTTGTCTCCAACACTTTTTATGCAGATAAACTGTCCACTGTATCACAACTGTTGTGCCAAATGCGTTGTACATCAGCTGTACAACTTGTGTACAGGGCCTTATAGGGAGAAGCTCAATTGCATTTCCTTGATTCCTCGCGTCCGCTCTCCTCGCCTCCTTCTCAAAACCCATTGGACGAGAAGGTCAGAGGTCCCTCCTTTTCGGCCTTCTCATCCAATGGGTTTTCAAGAAGGAGGCGGGGAGAAAGGACTTGAGGAATCAAGGAAATGCAATTGAGATTCTCCCTGTCTGGGTCATTGTGAGTCACAGGGCCCACCACTCAGAGGTTCAACAGTGACGATCATTTCATGGTAAATCAACAGCGTTTATTAATATGTTCTTAGTACAGAACACCAGTATAAAACATCAGAGGCAGAAGATCAACAACAACATAAACATAGTCATGTCGTGTGTGTGTGTGTGTGTGTGTGTGTGTGTGTGTGTGTGTGTGTGTGTATAAAAATGTATGTATGTGTGTGTATGTTTATGTTTGTATGTACAAGATGCCTGTAAGCCATTGGCTGCCCACAGCTGAAGAGGCTGTGTACAATGTCAATACTACGTATCTAAATGAGCGAGGAATGTACCTTTTAATGGACAACAACGGATGATGATCTAACGATCTGATCTAAAGTGTAGCAGAGAGCTGATCAGTAGTTAAAGAAGAGGCAGTCAAGTCTGTGAAGACAGGACAGGCTTTGAATGGGCAACTACACACACATACATGGTTATCATAGGGCCAGTTTCCCCAACACAGATTAAGCCTAGTCTTAGACTGAGAACCACTTTCAATGGAGAAGGCTTATAGGATGAACTGGGCTTAATCTGTGTCCGGAAACTAGCCCCTAGCATCACATTTACATGTTAACGTTAAACAGGAAGTTTGGGGCTCTAAGTTACAGTTGGGGATACCCAAAGCCATAAAACAGAGGAGGGTAAACTTGCAATGAGCTAATCTTGTCTGCGTCATTTCTGATCTCTCCCATAACATAGTATCATTGAGAGCTACTGGGAATTTTGCAACCCTAGACACTTTGGTGAGAGTACAGTTGGACCCTCTTCTCTCTGACTCCAGTCATTCCTCCACTTGGCCTCTAGGTAGAGCCCTCTCTCCAAACAGCACAGCTGCCCATCGGGGAAGGACACAGAAGGGATCTAGCACTCCCTCTATACACAACACAGAAAGGCCCTTGGAGGTTAACTGGACTGTGCACGTATGGATGGACAAGTGTGTATGGATATGTATGTGTGTATCGACGTTTACAGCAGGTGGAAAAGGTTTAAACAAACAAACAAACAAAAACATGCATATTAAATGAAGCGTCTGAATAGGTTACAGGCCTATGCCTGTGTTAAAGAGAGAGGTTCATAAGCCACACATAGGCTAGGCTACAGCTCTGCCGGTATTCATCAGATCATATATACAGTGTTAAAAAGGCTGCCATCCTTTTGAGAGATAGGGAAACAGGATGGAATTCAAACAAAGCCACATTGCAGTATTCACACAGTAGCATATAGACGACATACAGTGGGGAAAAAAAGTATTTAGTCAGCCACCAATTGTGCAAGTTCTCCCACTTAAAAAGATGAGAGAGGCCTGTAATTTTCATCATAGGTACATGTCAACTATGACAGACAAATTGAGAAAAAAAAATCTAGAAAATCACATTGTAGGATTTTTTATGAATTTATTTGCAAATTATGGTGGAAAATAAGTATTTGGTCACCTACAAACAAGCAAGAGTTCTGGCTCTCACAGACCTGTAACTTCTTCTTTAAGAGGCTCCTCTGTCCTCCACTCGTTACCTGTATTAATGGCACCTGTTTGAACTTGTTATCAGTATAAAATACACCTGTCCACAACCTCAAACAGTCACACTCCAAACTCCACTATGGCCAAGACCAAAGAGCTGTCAAAGGACACCAGAAACAAAATTGTAGACCTGCACCAGGCTGGGAAGACTGAATCTGCAATAGGTAAGCAGCTTGGTTTGAAGAAATCAACTGTGGGAGCAATTATTAGGAAATGGAAGACATACAAGACCACTGATAATCTCCCTCGATCTGGGGCTCCACGCAAGATCTCACCCCGTGGGGTCAAAATGATCACAAGAACGGTGAGCAAAAATCCCAGAACCACACGGGGGGACCTAGTGAATGACCTGCAGAGAGCTGGGACCAAAGTAACAAAGCCTACCATCAGTAACACACTACGCCGCCAGGGACTCAAATCCTGCAGTGCGAGACGTATCCCCCTGCTTAAGCCAGTACATGTCCAGGCCCGTCTGAAGTTTGCTAGAGTGCATTTGGATGATCCAGAAGAGGATTGGGAGAATGTCATATGGTCAGATGAAACCAAAATAGAACTTTTTGGTAAAAACTCAACTCGTCGTGTTTGGAGGACAAAGAATGCTGAGTTGCATCCAAAGAACACCATACCTACTGTGAAGCATGGGGGTGGAAACATCATGCTTTGGGGCTGTTTTTCTGCAAAGGGACCAGGACGACTGATCCGTGTAAAGGAAAGAATGAATGGGGCCATGTATCGTGAGATTTTGAGTGAAAACCTCCTTCCATCAGCAAGGGCATTGAAGATGAAACGTAGCTGGGTCTTTCAGCATGACAATGATCCCAAACACACCGCCCGGGCAAGGAAGGAGTGGCTTCGTAAGAAGCATTTCAAGGTCCTGGAGTGGCCTAGCCAGTCTCCAGATCTCAACCCCATAGAAAATCTTTGGAGGGAGTTGAAAGTCCGTGTTGCCCAGCGACAGCCCCAAAACATCACTGCTCTAGAGGAGATCTGCATGGAGGAATGGGCCAAAATACCAGCAACAGTGTGTGAAAACCTTGTGAAGACTTACAGAAAACGTTTGACCTGTGTCATTGCCAACAAAGGGTATATAACAAAGTATTGAGAAACGTTTGTTATTGACCAAATACTTATTTTCCACCATAATTTGCAAATAAATTCATTAAAAATCCTACAATGTGATTTTCTGGATTATTTTTTCTCATTTTGTCTGTCATATTTGACGTGTACCTATGATGAAAATTACAGGCCTCTCTCATCTTTTTAAGTGGGAGAACTTGCACAATTGGTGGCTGACTAAATACTTTTTTCCCCACTGTATGTCCAACTCATTCCACAGAGGGCCGAGTGTCTGCAGGTTTTCGCTCCACCCTTGTACTTGATTGATTAATTATGGTCACTGATTAGTAAATAACTCCTCTCACCTGGTTGTCTAGGTCTTAACTGAAAGGAAAAAACCCCAAACCTGCAGACACTCGGCCCTCCGTGGAATGAGTTTGACCCCCCCTGATATAGACCATATAATTTCTCCTGTGGCCAAATAACACCCAGAATGGATGTGGGTACTGTAGAATACAGGAGGCTGTAGCTGAATGTTTGTGGGTACTGTAGAATACAAGACTGTAGAATACAGGAGGCTGTAGCTGAATGGATGTGGGTACTGTAGAATACAGGAGGCTGTAGCTGAATGGATGTGTGTACTGTAGAATACAGGAGATGTAGCTGTGTTAGCTACAGGATACTGTATATCACTCTCAGGCAGGTGATTCCAGTTTTCTGAATTCCAGCGGTAGTATGAGTGTAAACAATGATACTGCATAAACATCGGTATTGCAGGTTTGATTGAATACAACCCAGAGCGAAATAACATTGTCTGAGCACATAACACACTCCTCCTCTCTCTCCCCTCTCTGTTTTTATCTCCCTCTCTCTCTCTACATCCCTCACTCTCCCCCTCTCTCTCTCCCCTCTCCCTCTCTGTCTCTCCCTCTCTCTCTCTGTCTCTCCCTCTCTCTCTCTGTCTCTCCATCTCTCTCTCTCTGTCTCTCTCTCTGTCTCTCTCTCTCTGTCCCTCTCTCTCTCTCTCTCTCTCTCGCTCTCTCTCTCTCTCTCTCTCTCTCTCTCTCTCTCTCTCTCTCTCTCTCTCTCTCTCTCTCTCTCTCTCTATCCACTCTTTCTTGCTCTCTCTCTCCTGAGAACTTGCTCTCCATCTCTCTCTCTGCTCTTCCAGCCCTGTGTGACCCTGCTTCCAGGAAATATAAACTAATTCTCAGTAAATATATTCATATATGAAGTTTAAATGCATTTCTTATCAATAATGTCTTTAGTAAAACTCAATAAAATGTTATTTCAAAATCGAAGGTGTGGTGGCCACCGAAAAAATCTCTCCTTTGTTAAAATAAAGTTCCTCTTTCTTTCTTTCGCTCTCTTTCTCGTGTGTTCCGATTGGGGGAAACAGTTGACCAATCATTGCAGGTCAAAACAGGAAACAGGAAGCTGGAGCTGCTGCTGCTGTGTGCGACGCACTTTGTGGTCCCCCTCAGAGTTGGCTCTCTGATTCGCTCCTGTCCGAGGTTCCGTTGGTTCCGTTGGTTCCGTTGGTTCCGTGGGTCCCGTTCTCCATGGGAAAGCACGACAGGGCCAGACCGTGGACGGTCAGGTTACTCTCGTTCAGCCTCCTCACGCGGAATGTCTCATAGTGGATGTTGTGGGTCACGTCCTTCAGGTCCTGCAGGTGGGACCTTTAGGGAAACACAGACAAACACAAAAACAGTCTTTATTTTCATGTTTATTTATGTAAATAGGTTAAAATACACAATGTTGTAGACAAAAACACAAACAACATCAGTGTAGATAGACAGCTGAATGACGGATGATGAAGGATAGACAGCTGAAGGACGGATGAAGGATAGACAGCTGAATGACGGATGATGAAGAATAGACAGCTGAATGACGGATGATGAAGGATAGACAGCTGAATGACGGATGATGAAAGATAGCCAGTTGATATGATGGATGATGAAGGATAGACAGCTGATATGATGGATGATGAATAATAGACAGCTGAATGACGGATGATGAAGGATAGACAGCTGATATGATGGATGATGAAGGATAGACAGTTGATATGATGGATGATGAAGGATAGACAGCTGAATGACGGATGATGAAGGATAGACAGCTGACATGTTGGAGGATGAAGGATAGACAGCTGAATGACGGATGATGAATAATAGACAAATGATATGATGGATGATGAAGGATAGACAGCTGATATGATGGATGATGAAGGATAGACAGCTGATCTGATGGTTGATGAAGGATAGACAGCTGATGTGATGGATGATGAAGGATAGCCAGTTGATATGATGGATGATGAAGGATAGACAGCTGATATGATGGATGATGAAGGACAGACAGCTGAATGACGGATGATGAAGGATAGACAGCTGAATGACAGATGATGAAGGATAGACAGCTGATATGACGGATGATGAAGAATAGACAGCTGAATGACGGATGATGAAGGATAGACAGCTGAATGACGGATGATGAAGGATAGACAGCTGATATGATGGATGATGAAGGATAGACAGCTGATATGATGGATGATGAAGGATAGACAGCTGAATGACGGATGATGAAGGATAGACAGCCGAATGACGGATTATGAATAATAGACAAATGATATGATGGATGATGAAGGATAGACAGCTGATATGATGGATGATGAAGGATAGCCAGCTGATCTGATGGTTGATGAAGGATAGACAGCTGATGTGATGGATGATGAAGGATAGCCAGTTGATATGATGGATGATGAAGGATAGACAGCTGATATGATGGATGATGAAGGACAGACAGCTGAATGACGGATGATGAAGGATAGACAGCTGAATGACAGATGATGAAGGATAGACAGCTGATATGACGGATGATGAAGAATAGACAGCTGAATGACGGATGATGAAGGATAGACAGCTGAATGACGGATGATGAAGGATAGACAGCTGATATGATGGATGATGAAGGATAGACAGCTGATATGATGGATGATGAAGGATAGACAGCTGAATGACGGATGATGAAGGATAGACAGCCGAATGACGGATTATGAATAATAGACAAATGATATGATGGATGATGAAGGATAGACAGCTGATATGATGGATGATGAAGGATAGCCAGCTGATCTGATGGTTGATGAAGGATAGACAGCTGATGTGACGGATGATGAAAGATAGCCAGTTGATATGATGGATGATGAAGGATAGACAGCTGATATGATGGATGATGAAGGATAGACAGCTGATGTGAGGGATGATGAAGGATAGCCAGTCGATATGATGGATGATGAAGGATAGACAGCTGATATGACGGATGATGAAGGATAGACAGCTGATTTGACGGTTGATGAAGGATAGACAGCTGATATGATGGATGATGAAGGATAGACAGCTGATATGATGGATGATGAAGGATAGACAGCTGATATGATGGATGATGAAGAATAGACAGCAGAATGACGGATGATGAAGGATAGACAGCTGATATGATGGATGATGAAGTATAGACAGTTGATATGATGGATGATGAAGGATAGACAGCTGAATGACGGCTGATGAAGGATAGACAGCTGACATGTTGGAGGATGAAGGATAGACAGCTGAATGACGGATGATGAATAATAGACAAATGATATGATGAATGATGAAGGATAGACAGCTGATATGATGGATGATGAAGGATAGCCAGCTGATCTGATGGTTGATGAAGGATAGACAGCTGATGTGACGGATGATGAAGGATAGCCAGTTGATATGATGGATGATGAAGGATAGACAGCTGATATGATGGATGATGAAGGATAGACAGCTGATGTGATGGATGATGAAGAATAGCCAGTCGATATGATGGATGATGAAGGATAGACAGCTGATATGACGGATGATGAAGGATAGACAGCTGATTTGACGGCTGATGAAGGATAGACAGCTGATATGATGGATGATGAAGGATAGACAGCTGATATGATGGATGATGAAGGATAGACAGCTGATATGATGGATGATGAAGGATAGACAGCTGATATGATGGATGATGAAGAATAGACAGCTGAATGACGGATGATGAAGGATAGACATCTGATATGATGGATGATGAAGGATAGCCAGTTGATTTGACGGATGATAAAGGATAGACAGCTGATATGACGGATGATGAAGGATAGACAGCTGATATGATGGATGATGAAAGATAAACAGCTGATATGATTGATGATGAAGGATAAACAGCCGATATGATGGATGTTAGTGTGTTCTATTACAGCTGTAGTTAACACCTTGGTGGTTGCCATGCAGCATCAGAACAGGTACAGTGTAACTATAGGGTGAAAGTGTACTAGTAATGGAAGTCTAAAAAACACTGCTAAGTGGTTGTAAACAACATGTCTGGGATGTTTTCTCAGCCCCGTCACCATCCTCCTCCCTGACACTATGGATGCGTCCCAAACGGCACCCTGTTCCCTTCATAGTGCACTACTTTTGACCAGGGGCCTATTGACCTGAGCCCCTATGGGTCCTGGTCAAACGTAATGCACTATGAAGGGCACAGGGTGTCGTTTACGACGTAGACAACCTTTAGCAGAGGGCGTGACTCAGGTCGTCTCCATGTTAACCAGAGACTCTTTCTGCCGTACATGCCTTCAAAACTACCGTAAAACCGCTTAAGTATGCCCTTACTTAAGGAAATCGTTTGAGGGGCTCTATGCAACGCTCTTAAGCAATTCCCTTAGGTAAGGGGAAATTATTCCTTAAGGTAAATCCTTCAGGAAAACACTTAAGATGTTTTATGCAACAGGGCCATGGACCCTTGGTCAGAGGTCACCGTTAGGAGCTCATGAAACCAGGCTGACCTGTATGTTAACTCTGTAGGGCTGTCATTAGCCCCTCTGCTGCTCTGTCCTCAGCTACAGGGGTGTGTTCAGTTGTTGTTTTAAAGTATTTTTATTGGAAAGAGCTGAAAGATAGGAGAGAGAGTGATGGAAGAGGTGAAAGGTAGGAGAGAGTGTGATGGAAGAGGTGAATGGTAGGAGAGAGTGTGATGGAAGAGGTGAAAGGTAGGAGAGAGAGTGATGGAAGAGGTGAATGATAGGAGAAGGTGTGATGGAAGAGGTGAATGGTAGGAGAGAGAGTGATGGAAGAGGTGAAAGGTAGGAGAGAGGGTGATGGAAGAGGTGAAAGGTAGGAGAGAGTGTGATGGAAGAGGTGAAAGGTAGGAGAGAGTGTGATGGAAGAGGTGAATGGTAGGAGAGAGTGTGATGGAAGAGGTGAATGGTAGGAGAGAGAGTGATGGAAGAGGTGAATGGTAGGAGAGAGTGTGATGGAAGAGGTGAATGGTAGGAGAGAGAGTGATGGAAGAGGTGAAAGGTAGGAGAGAGTGTGATGGAAGAGGTGAAAGGTAGGAGAGAGTGTGATGGAAGAGGTGAAAGGTAGGAGAGAGTGTGATGGAAGAGGTGAAAGGTAGGAGAGTGTAATGGAAGAGGTGAAAGGTAGGAGAGAGTGTGATGGAAGAGGTGAACGGTAGGAGAGAGTGTGATGGAAGAGCACTAGGCTGGATTCCAACCCATGCTGACAGTGGTACATTGTACATGTGATCCAGAGGCAGCGGTACATTCTACATGTGATCCAGAAGCAGTGGTACATTGTACATGGGCTCCAGAGGCAGCGGCTTGGACCGCTAGATCACCCCAAGCCTCATGTGTGTGTACATGCATGCGTGGGTGAGTTGTTGTAGGTGTAACTGTAACTCACCTAATCAGCAGATCTCTCAAGTTGGCAAACTCACAATGCGCCACGTTTTCAACTATGGACAGACAGAATAAATATACAGGTTGACTAAAACAGTGGTTAAAACCAGTCATTACACCAGATCCATGGAACACCAACTGTCCGTCCATCCATCCATCCGTCCGTCCGTCTCTCTCTCTCTCTCTCTCTCTCTCTCTCTCTCTCTCTCTCTCTCTCTCGTAATACATGTATGCTTCCTGCTCTGCAACTTCCTCATTACGAACACTAGAGGGTAGCAGTTGAGCCCATGATTCCAGAATTAGACCGTATAGGGATATTTAGTCATATAATATGTGGTTTATTTTATGTACAACAGTGCTGCATATACCAGCATATTATTATTATTATTATTATTATTATTATTCAGTATGCATATCATTAGGTGTTCATAAACAAAACAAAATTAAATAATCTCAATCAATCTCCAATTTTGGTTCATGTATGTACTCCAGGTCTCTAGGCCTACACGTATTACATATGGCAAATAAACTGAAAACCTGAAACATAATCTATAATAATGTAAACACACTCACTCTCCATGATAATGCATTGATAAGGTAAACACACTCACCCTCTATGATAATGCATTGATAATGTAAACACACTCACCCTCTACGAGAATGCATTGATAATGTAAACACACTCACCCTCTATGATAATGTATTGATAATGTAAAAACACTCACCCTCTATGATGCCCCATTTGGTTTTCCTGCCCAGGACCTTGTTCCCGTTTACCTGGTGTTCCTTGTCTGTCCCCACCACCGCAAACGGAATGTTTTCCTGCACACAGAATAGAAGGTGAGGACCAGACAGGAGAAAGGTAAGAGAGGAATAACAGGAGAGGACCAGACAGGGGAAAGGTAAGAGATGAATACCAGGAGAGGACCAGACAGGGGAAAGGTAAGAGAGGAATACCAGGAGAGGACCAGACAGGGAAAGGTAGGAGAGGAATACCAGGAGAGGACCAGACAGGGGAAAGGTAAGAGAGGAATACCAGGAGAGGACCAGACAGGGGAAAGGTAAGAGAAGAATACCAGGAGAGGACCACACAGGAGAAAGGTAGGAGAGGAATACCAGGAGAGGACCAGACAGGGGAAAGGTAAGAGAGGAATACCAGGAGAGGACCAGACAGGGGAAAGGTAAGAGAGGAATACCAGGAGAGGACCAGACAGGAGAAAGGTAAGAGAGGAATACCAGGAGAGGACCAGACAGGAGAAAGGTAAGAGAGGAATACCAGGAGAGGACCAGACAGGGGAAAGGCAGGAGAGGAATACCAGGAGAGGACAAGACAGGAGAAAGGTAAGAGAGGAATACCAGGAGAGGACCAGACAGGGGAGAGGTAAGAGAGGAATACCAGGAGAGGACCAGACAGGAGAAAGGTAAGAGAGGAATACCAGGAGAGGACCAGACAGGGGAAAGGCAGGAGAGGAATACCAGGAGAGGACCAGACAGGAGAAAGGTAATAGAGGAATACTAGGAGAGGACCAGACAGGGGAAAGGTAAGAGAGGAATACCAGGAGAGGACCAGACAGGGGAAAGGTAAGAGAGGAATACCAGGAGAGGACCAGACAGGGGAAAGGTAAGAGAGGAATACCAGGAGAGGACCAGACAGGGGAACGGTAAGAGAGGAATACCAGGAGAGGACCAGACAGGGGAAAAGTAAGAGAGGAATACCAGGAGAGGACCAGACAGGGGAAAGGCAGGAGAGAAATACCAGGAGAGGACCAGACAGGAGAAAGGTAAGAGAGGAATACCAGGAGAGGACCAGACAGGAGAAAGGTAAGAGAGGAATACCAGGAGAGGACCAGACAGGAGAAAGGTAAGAGAGGAATACCAGGAGAGGACCAGACAGGGGAAAGGTAATAGAGGAATACCAGGAGAGGACCAGACAGGAGGAAAGCAGGAGAGGAGTTGACACCAAACCCTTGTCCCAGATTTGTACTGTTATGTGCTTTGGTTTGGCCAGTGAGTTCCTTTGACTATCGCTGCCAAACTGCTTACAAGTCTTACTTGTAAAAGATGTGTGTGTGTGTGCGCACATGGTTGTATGTTTGTGTGTTTGCGTGAGAATGCCTGTACGAATGCTTGCGTATGTGTGTGTGTGTGTGTGTGTGTGTGAGAATGCCTGCACACATGGATGTGTGTGTGTGTTTGCGTGTGAATGTCTGCGCGTCTGTGTGTGTGTGTGTGTGTGTGCCTGTGTGTGTGTCTTACCCTAATCTTGTCGTTGAGTATCCTGTCCTCTGGATCTTCGTCGTACTCAGTCTGAGGGTATACTCGGATCCCATTGGCCTTCAGGTCCTGTCTTATCTACACAGGGGTCAGAGGGCAGGGGTCAACAGGGGTAATACAGAGGTCATGAGGTCAACATGTTGACAGAGATGTTTACATGCTTTTATTGTGTATGAGTGTCAGTTATGTGTTTACACAGGGCTCCACAACCCTGTTCCTGAAGAGATACCCTCCTGTAGGTTTACACAGGACTCTACAACCCTGTTCCTGGTGAGATACCCCCCTGTAGGTTTACACAGGACTCTACAACCCTGTTCCTGGATAGATAACCTCCTGTAGGTTTACACAGGGCTCTACAACCCTGTTCCTAGAGAGATACCGTCTTGTAGGTTTACACAGGACTCTACAACCCTGTTCCTAGAGAGATACCCTCCTGTAGGTTTACAGAGGACTCTACAACCCTGTTCATGGAGAGATAACCACCTGTAGGTTAACACAGGGCTCTACAACCCTGTTCCTGGAGATACCCTCCTGTAGGTTTACACAGGGCTCTACAACCCTGTTCCTGGAGAGTCACCCTCCTATAGGTTTTAATTCCAACCCTGTTCCTGGAGAGCTACCCTCCTGTAGGTTTTAACTCCAACCATGTTCCTGGAGACCTACCCTCCTGTAGGTTTGAACTCCAACCCTGTTCCTGGAGAGAACAGGAACAGGGTTGGAGAGCCCTGGTGTAAACCTACAGGAGGGTAGGTAGATCTCCAGAACAGGAACAGGGTTGGAGAGCCCTGGTGTAAACCTACAGGAGGGTAGGTAGATCTTCAGAACAGGAACAGGGTTGGAGAGTCCTGGTGTAAACCTACAGGAGGGTAGGTAGATCTCCAGAACAGGAACAGGGTTGGAGAGCCCTGGTGTAAACCTACAGGAGGGTAGGTAGATCTTCAGAACAGGAACAGGGTTGGAGAGTCCTGGTGTAAACCTACAGGAGGGTAGGTCGATCTCCAGAACAGGATTGGAGAGCCCTGGTGTAAACCTACAGGAGGGTAGGTAGATCTCCAGAACAGAAACAGGGTTGGAGAGCCCTGGTGTAAACCTACAGGACGGTAGGTTGATCTCCAGAACAGGAACAGGGTTGGAGAGCCCTGGTGTAAACCTACAGGACGGTAGGTTGATCTCCAGAACAGGGTTGGAGAGCCCTGGTGTAAACCTACAGGAGGGTAGGTAGATCTCCAGAACAGGAACAGGGTTGGAGAGCCCTGGTGTAAACCTACAGGAGGGTAGGTAGATCTCCAGAACAGAAACAGGGTTGGAGAGCCCTGGTGTAAACCTACAGGACGGTAGGTTGATCTCCAGAACAGGAACAGGGTTGGAGAGCCCTGGTGTAAACCTACTATAGTGTATGCTATTCTATCCTTATGCATCTTTCATTTGTCCTAGTGTCTCTCTCCCACAGACAATCATCCCTTCTCTCCTTTAAGAGACGGATTAGTTTACATCCAGACTTGGACCCTTGCCATGACCATCTCTCTCTCCCTCTTCCCTCTCTCTCTCCTCCCTCTCCCTCTCTCTCTGTCTCTCCTCTCTTCTCTCTCTCTCTCTCTCTCTCTCTCTCTCTCTCTCTCTCTCTCTCTCTCTCTCTCTCCTCTCTCTCTCTCCTCTCTCTCTCTCCTCTCTTTCAATTCAATTCAATTCAATTCAATTTCAATTTAAGGGCTTTATTGGCATGGGAAACGTATGTTAACATTGCCAAAGCAAGTGAAATAGATAGTAAACAAAAGTGAAATAAACAATAAATATGATTTACAATGGTGTTTGTTCTTCACTTGTTGTAATAATAGAGACATTTCAAATGTCATATTATGTCTATATACAGTGTTGTAACAATGTGCAAATAGTTAAAGTACAAATGGGGAAATAAATAAATAACATTTGGTTGCCCTTTTCTTGTGGCAACAGGTCACAAATCTTGCTGCTGTGACGGCACAGTGTGGTATTTCACCCAATAGATAAGGGAGTTTATCAAAATTGGGTTTGTTTTCAAATTCTTTGTGGATCTCTGTAATCTGAGGGAAATATGTGTCTCTAATATGGTCATACATTTGGCAGGAGGTTAGGAAGTGCAGCTCTGTTTCCACCTCATTTTGTGGGCAGTGTGCACATAACCTGTCTTCTCTTGAGAGCCAGGTCTGCCTACGGCGGCATTTCTCAATAGCAAGGCTATGCTCACCGAGTCTGTACATAGTCAAAGCTTTCCTTAAGGTTGGGTCAGTCCAGTGGTCAGGTATTCTGCCACTGTGTACTCTCTGTTTAGGGCCAAATAGCATTCTAGTTTGCTCTGTTTTTTTGTTAATTCTTTCCAATGTGTCAAGTAATTATATTTTTGTTTTCTCTTGATTTGGTTGGGTCTAATTGTGTTGTTGTCCTGGGGCTCTGTGGGGTCTGTTTGTGAACAGAGCCCCAGGACCAGCTTGCTTAGGGGACTCTTCTCCTAGTTCATCTCTCTGTAGGTGATGGCTTTGTTATGGAAGGTTTGGGAATCGCTTCCTTTTAAGTGGTTATAGAATTTAACGGCTCTCTCTCTCCTCTATCTTACTCTCACTTTTCTCTCTTTCAATCTTTTGATGCATCTGTAAACATCACTCCATCTCCTCTACACACTTATAATTTATATCTTTCTTCTCTCTCTCTCTCTCTCTCTCTCTCTCTCTCTCTCTCTCTCTCTCTCTCTCTCTCTCTCTCTCTCTCTCTCTCTCTCTCCCTCTCTCTCTCTCTATCTCTCTCTCTCTCATCTATAAACATATGTCTATCTCCTCCATACTCTCAGTATGGTTGCCATTCCACTCCTGTGTAGATAGATCCTCCAACATTCCTCTCTAATGTCAGTTGATCTGTTTTAACTTGGTATTAAGGCAGGACGTAGTTATCCTCAGGTTGAGTCTGTCAGACAGTAGGTACAGTATGTTCCTCTCACCCTCTGTTTAAACTCCAGTCTCTCCTCCATAGTGAGTGTGTCTGCCTTAGCGATGACCGGTACAATGCTGACTATCTTTCCCAGCCTCTTCATGAACTCCACGTCTATGGGACGTAACCTACAGGGAACAGAAACAACTGGTTACATTTTAGCCCCAGCCCGAGCCCTGTACCCTAGACCCAGCCTTGCCCAGCCCCAGCCCTAGCTGAGCAGTAGGATGTAGAGCTACTCTGAGTTCACAGAGGTTAGAGGTAAGGGGTCAGCTCAGGTCAGTCAGTACCTCAGGTCACCACTCTGGGGGTCAACAGGTCAAAAGTCAGGGGTAGGGGGAGTTAACTGGAATGGGGTAGGGGGAGCTAACTGGACTGGGGTAGGGGGAGTTAACTGGAATGGGGTAGGGGGAGCTAACTGGACTGGGATAGGGGGAGCTAACTGGACTTGGGGTAGGGGGAGTTAACTGGAATGGGGTAGGAGAAGCTAAGTGGACTGGGGTAGGGGGAGGTAACTGGAATGGGGTAGGGGGAGCTAACTGGACTGGGGTAGGGGGGGCTAACTGGACTGGGGTAGGGGAAGTTAACTGGACTGGGGTAGGGGAAGTTAACTGGACTGGGGTAGGGAGGGCTAACTGGACCGGGGTAGGGGGAGCTAACTGGACTGGGGTAGGGGGAGCTAACTGGACTGGGGTAGGGGGGGCTAACTGGACTGGGGTATGGGGAGCTGATCCAATTGTTTTGAGGGCAGAAAGTAAGACAGCTAGGGGGCAGGAGACGGGAGACAGCGTGCTGAGTGGTAAGGGTTTTTCAACTATGTGGATAACCATCTACCTAGTAATTGCTATCTACTGCTTCAGCCAACTCCTGTCTGTCATGTAGCCCACAGTAGTCTAGTAGTCTAGTCTAGTACAGTTGGCTAGAGCAGGGGTTTAAATACCTCTCCTCAGGGACCCCCAGACATTTCACAACTTTGTTGTAGCCTTGAACTATAGCTCACCTGATTCAGGTAAGCGGTTGATGATTAGTTGACAAGTTGAATCAGGTGTGCTAGCTGTGGTAAAATCCATGGAACGTCTGGGGGTCCCCCAGACGAGAGGTTTAAGAACCCCTGGGCTAGAGTACATCTAGACCTGCACCACCAGACAGGCTATTCATAAGGTATAGTACAGTTAGCTGAGATCTGATCAGGCAGGCTATTCCATAAGGTATAGTAGCAGTTAGCTAAGATCTGATCAGACAGGCTATTCATAAGGTATAGTAGCAGTTAGCTGAGATCTGATCAGACAGGCTATTCATAAGGTATAATAGCAGTTAGCTGAGATCTGATCAGACAGGCTATTCATAAGGTATAGTAGCAGTTAGCTGAGATCTGATCAGACAGGCTATTCATTAGGTATAGTAGCAGTTAGCTGAGATCTGATCAGACAGGCTATTCATAAGGTATAGTAGCAGTTAGCTGAGATCTGATCAGACAGGCTATTGATAAGGTATAGTAGCAGTTAGCTGAGATATGATCATACAGGCTATTCATAAGGTATAGTAGCAGTTAGCTGAGATCTGATCAGACAGGCTATTCATAAGGTATAGTAACAGTTAGCTGAGATCTGATCAGACAGGCTATTCATAAGGTATAGTAGTAGTTAGCTGAGATCTGATCAGACAGGCTATTCATAAGGTATAGTAACAGTTAGCTGAGATCTGATCAGACAGGCTATTCAAAAGGTATAGTACAGTTAGCTGAGATCTGATCAGGCAGGCTATTCCATAAGGTATAGTAGCAGTTAGTTGAGATCTGATCAGACAGGCTATTCATAAGGTATAGTAGCAGTTAGCTGAGATCTGATCACACAGGCTATTCATAAGGTATAGTAGCAGTTAGCTTAGATCTGATCAGACAGGCCATTCATAAGGTATAGTACAGTTAGCTGAGATCTGATCAGACAGGCTATTCATAAGGTATAGTAACAGTTAGCTGAGATCTGATCAGACAGGCTATTCATAAGGTATAGTACAGTTAGCTGAGATCTGATCAGACAGGCTATTCATAAGGTATAGTAGCAGTTAGCTGAGATCTGATCAGACAGGCTATTCATAAGGTATAGTAGCAGTTAGCTGAGATCTGATCAGACAGGCTATTCGTAAGGTATAGTAGCAGTTAGCTGAGATCTGATCAGACAGGCTATTCATAAGGTATAGTAGCAGTTAGCTTAGATCTGATCAGACAGGCTATTCATAAGGTATAGTAGCAGTTAGCTGAGATCTGACCAGATGGCTATTCATAAGGTATAGTAGCAGTTAGCTGAGATCTGAACAGACAGGCTATTCATAAGGTATAGTAGCAGTTAGCTGAGATCTGATCAGACAGACCATTCATAAGGTATAGTAACAGTTAGCTGAGATCTGATCAGACAGGCTATTCATAAGGTATAGTAGCAGTTATCTGAGATCTGATCAGACAGGCTATTCATAAGGTATAGTAGAAGTTAGCTGAGATCTGATCAGACAGGCTATTCATAAGGTATAGTAGCAGTTAGCTAAGATCTGATCACACAGGATTTCATAAGGTATAGTAGCAGTTAGCTGAGATCTGATCAGTCAGGCTATTCATAAGGTATAGTACAGTTAGCTGAGATCTGATCAGACAGGCTATTCATAAGGTATAGTACAGTTAGCTGAGATCTGATCAGACAGGCTATTCATAAGGTATAGTAGCAGTTAGCTGAGATCTGATCAGACAGGCTATTCATAAGGTATAGTAGCAGTTAGCTGAGATCTGATCAGACAGGCTATTCATAAGGTATAGTACAGTTAGCTGAGATCTGATCAGACAGGCTATTCATAAGGTATAGTATAGAGATCTGCTGGAGAAGTCATAGGAAGTGATGTCAGAGGAAGTGACGTGAGGGTTCTCACCAGTGTCCGGTGGCAGGCAGGAAGTAGACGCAGCAGTGCACGCGTGTGTCAGGGATCCTCCGCTTCCTGTTGACGTACAGCTCCTCCTTCAGGTACCTCTCATACTGCTCATTAACATAACTTACTATAGGCTCCCAACTAGAGGAGGAGGAGGGAGGGGGGGGTGGGGTTGGGGAGGGGAGGGGAGAGGTGGGGGGAGAGAGAGGGGGAGGGCGGAGGGGAGGGATGGGAGAGAGAAGGAGAGAGAGAGAGGAAGGGGAGGAGGGATGGGAGAGGGAGAGAGAAGGAGAGAGAGAGAGAGAGGAAGGAGAGGAGGGATGGGAGAGAGAAGGAGAGAGGAGAGAGAGAGAGGAAGGAGAGGATGATGGGAGAGGGAGAGAGAAGGAGAGAAAGAGAGGAGGATGAGTGGTAAACACAACAACTGCACAACACATTTAAGACTCTTAGTTAAAATATCATTTCGGTCGGAAAACGTAAATGAATTTAACTAGAAATCAATAAAATGATCAGCTATATAATTATCCCCTATAAAAGTCCCACTGAAACAGTCATAAATAACTGTTGTTAACATAGCATGAAGCATAGCAACATGGGAGTAATTGAATGAGCCTGAAAACAGATGGAATGTTGGGCCAGTAGTGCTGACACTTCTCCCCGAAAGATTATTTCATAAGTCCCTTTTCACCTTGGGGTCGTTTTGGAAGCCATCTCTCTTTCCCCTGCCCTCCATCTCTCTTCCACCCTTCATCTCTCTCTCTCTCTCCCTCCCTCCATCACTCACCAGTTTTCGTTGTTTATCTGGTCTCCAAATCCTGGAGTGTCAATCACTGTCAGCTTCATCTTCACTCCCTTCTCCTCTATCACTGTAGAGACACAGAGAGAGGAGATATGACACACACACAGAGAGAGGAGCCATTAGAGATGACTGAGAGACAGAGACTAAACAGAAGGGTCAAGTCACAGTAGTTATGACACCAAAGAGAGAGAGAGAGAGGGAGGGGGGAGAGAGAGAGAGACAGCGAGAGAGAGAGAGAGAGAGAGAGAGAGAGAGAGAGAGAGAGAGAGAGAGAGAGAGAGAGAGAGAGAGAGAGAGAGAGAGAGAGAGAGAGACAAACAGTGGAAAGGTCGGCTATCAAAACCCTTCTAGGAATATTCCATCTCTGAGTTCTTTTGAGACAAAAACAGTTGTTAAAATGTGTGTGTGTGCGAGTGTGTCCAAGCGAGCAAGAAAGAATGGAAATGGTATAGTATTTGAGAGTGTGCTTACTAGGAATTCCTTTCCTAGTACATTCTGTATGGACTGTGTGTGTGTACTGCGTGTGTGTGTGTACTGTGTGTGTGCACTCTGTGTGTGTGTGTGTGCACTGTGTGTGTGTACTGTGTGTGTACTGTGTGTGTACTGTGTGTGTGTGTGTACTGTGTGTGTGCACTCTGTGTGTGTACTGTGTGTGTACTGTGTGTGTGTACTGTGTGTGTACTGTGTGTGTACTGTGTGTGTACTGTGTGTGTGTGTGTACTGTGTGTGTGTGTGTGTGTGTGTGTGTGTTTCTGTGTGTGTGTGTGTGTGTGTGTGTGTGTGTGTGTTTCTAAGAGGCAGAGATGATGAGATAAAGATATCTAGTATACCTCTGTCCTACAGTATGTGTGTTTTAGCATGAATGAGTGCATGCATGTGTTCGTGTGTGTTTTTGTGTGTGTACTGTGTGTGTGTGTTCGTGTGTGTTTTTGTGTGTGTGTACGTGTGTGTGTGTGTACTGTGTGTGTGTGTGTTAAACCCTAAATCCGAAAGACTATAAAGACTATAATTTGAGGCCCGTGATGTTGTGTAAGCTTTCAGGAATCTCCTCTAGACGGAAATGACCTTCTGGTGCATTATCATTAAGATTACCTGAAACCTGTTACAACTGACTGTCTATAACCTGTCTCTATAACCACTCTCTCTCTCTCTCTCTCTCTCTCTCTCTCTCTCTCAGTCCCACATCGAGGTACAGTAGGATTGAGTAAGTCTGATTTTACTGTCTGTTTTACAGCATCTCTCTGTCTGTTTTCCTGTCTGTTTTACTGCATCTCCCTGTGTGCTTTATAGTAGCCAGGGGACAGAGGATGTGAGGCGCTTTCTCTTCCCCAAGGTTCGGACATTTACAGGAAGAAGGTAGAAGCTGTCCCCTAACCACTGACATAGGGTCAGAGGTTAGTACAGAGGGAGGAAATCTGATCCTAGATCTGTAGCCAGGGGCGACATCTAGCTCTAAATATTTACAGTATCCAGGGGGACAAGTGTTGTGCAATGCCCCCCCCCCCCCCCCCCCCGGGCCGTGAGTTCAGGAGGTAGAGGTCAGTCAGAGGTCCCCCTAACCCAGTGTTTCCCAATCCTGCTCATGGGGACCCAGACGGGTTCACATTTGAATTCCCCCTAGCATTAACAGACTTGCTTTAACTAATTAACTCTTCATCATCTATTTGCTTATTTGAGCTGTTCTTGCCATAATATGGACTTGGTCTTTTACCAAATAGGGCTATCTTCTGTATACCTCCCCTACCTTGTCACAACACAACTGATTGGCTCAAATGCATTAAGAAGGAAAGAAATTCCACAAATTAACTTTTAAGAAGGCACACCTGTTAATTGAAATGAATTCCAGGTGACTACCTCATGAAGCTGGTTGAGAGAATGCCAATAATGTGCAAAGTTGTCAACAAGGCAAAGGGTGGCTATGATTTGTTTAACCCTTTTTGGTTACTACATGATTCCATATGTGTTATTTCATAGTTTTGATGTCTTCACCGTTATTCTACAATGTAGAAAATAGTAAAAATAAAGAAAAACCCTTGAATGAGTAGGTGTTCTAAAACCTTTGACCGGTAGTGTATATATATATATATATATATATATATATATATATAACTTATCACAGTAGAGTCTAACTGGAGTTTAGACTGGGTCTTTACGGGAACTTATCACAGTAGAGTCTAACTGGAGTTTAGACTGGGTCTTTACGGGAACTTATCACAGTAGAGTCTAACTGGAGTTTAGACTGGGTCTTTACGGGAACTTATCACAGTAGAGTCTAACTGGAGTTTAGACTGGGTCTTTACAGGAACTTATCACAGTAGAGTCTAACTGGAGTTTAGACTGGGTCTTTACGGGAACTTATCACAGTAGAGTCTAGCTGGAGTTTAGACTGGGTCTTTACGGGAACTTATCACAGTAGAGTCTAACTGGAGTTTAGACTGGGTCTTTACGGGAACTTATCACAGTAGAGTCTAACTGGAGTTTAGACTGGGTCTTTACGGGAACTTATCACAGTAGAGTCTAACTGGAGTTTAGACTGGGTCTTTACGGGAATATCACAGTAGAGTCTAACTGGAGTTTAGACTGTGTCTTTACGGGTACTTATCACAATCTAACACAGAGACTAGAAACAGAGTAAGTGATGTTTACCACAGTGTGGGAAGTTACTGGTAGCCATATGACATATGTTACATGTTTCATAAAGCTGTTAAGCAGACAGAGACTAGAAACAGAGGAAGTGATGTTTACCACAGGGTGGGAAGTTACTGGTAGCCATATGACATATGTTACATGTTTCATAAATCTGTTAAGCAGACAGAGACTAGAAACAGAGGAAGTGATGTTTACCACAGGGTGGGAAGTTACTGGTAGCCATATGACATATGTTACATGTTTCATAAAGCTGTTAAGCAGACAGAGACTAGAAACAGAGGAAGTGATGTTTACCACAGGGTGGGAAGTTACTGGTAGCCATATGACATATGTTACATGTTTCATAAATCTGTTAAGCAGACAGAGACTAGAAACAGAGTAAACGTGTTTGCTTATTTTTTTCTTTAAGCAATGGCTTTTTTCTGGCCACTCTTCTGTAAAGCCCAGCTCTGTGGAGCGTACAGCTTAAAGTGGTCCTATGGACAGATACTCAAATCTTTGCTGTGGAGCTTTGCAGCTCCTTCAGGGTTATCTTTGGTCTCTTTGTTGCCTCTTTGATTAATGCCCTCATTGCCTGGTCCGCAAGTTTTGGTGGCGGTCCTCTCTTCGTAGGTTTGTTGTGATGCCATATTCTTTCAATTTTTTTATAATGGATTTAATGGTGCTCTGTGGGATGTTTAAATTTTCTGATATTTTTTTAGAACCCAACCCTGATCTGTACTTCTCCACAACTTTGTCCCTGACCTGTTTGGAGAGCTCCTTGGTCTTCATGGTGCCGCTTGCTAGGTGGTACCCCTTACTTAGTGGTGTTGCAGACTCTGGAGCCTTTCAGAACAGGTGTCTATATACTGAGATCATGTGACAGATCATGTGACACTTAGATTGCACACAGGTGGACTTTATTTAAGTAATTATGTGATTTCTGAAGGTAATTGGTTGCACCAGATCTTATTTAGGGGCTTCATAGCAAAGGGGGTGAATACATATGCACGCACCTTATTTCCATTATTTATTTTGTAGACATTTTTGAAACAAGTTATTTATTTCATTTCACTTTACCGATTTGGACTATTTTGTGTATGTCCATTACATGAAATACAAATACAAATCCATTTAAATTACAGGTTGTAATGCAACAAAATAGGAAAAACGCCAAGGGGGATGAATACTTTTGCAAGGCACTGTACTTGACCTTTGGCCCTGCTAGTCACAACAATACTTCCACTACTTGGCCTTTTAGGCTACCCCTTTGTCAGCTGATATCAACTCTGCTCCACTATCTTGACTGGAGCTAAGGACCAGTCACTCTACTCACCGTATACAGTATCTAGCCTGTCCAAGACAGAGCTACCATTGTGGCCTAGGGTGGTCTAGTGGTCTAAGCTGCTGGGTCCAGAACACACATTGGAACCTGGCCCACTGCTATTACAACACACTCTATCTGGCCCACTGCTATTACAACACACTCTATCTGGCCCACTGCTATTACAATACACTCTATCTGTCTCACTGCTATTACAACACACTCTATCTGGCCCACTGCTATTACAACACACTATATCTGGCCCACTGCTATTACAATACACTCTATCTGGCCCACTGCTATTACAACACACTCTATCTGGCTCACTGCTATTACAACACACATCTATCTGGCCCACTGCTATTACAACACACTCTATCTGGCCCACTGCTATTACAACACAGTCTATCTGGCCCACTGCTATTACAACACACTCTATCTGGCACACTGCTATTTCAACACACTCTATCTGGCACACTGATATTACAACACACTCTATCTGTCCCACTGCTATTACAACACACTCTATCTGGCCCACTGCTATTACAACACACTCTATCTGGCCCACTGCTATTACAACACACTCTATCTGGCCCACTGCTATTACAACACACTCTATCTGGCCCACTGCTATTACAACACACTCTTTCTGGCACACTGCTATTACAACACACTTTATCTGGCCCACTGCTATTACAACACACTCAATCTAGCCCACTGCTATTACAACACACTCTATATGGACCACTGCTAATACAACACATTCTCTCTACCTGGCCCACTGCTATTTCAACACACTCTATCTGGCCCACTGCTAATTTAAAACACTCTCTCCTCTATCTGGCCAACTGCTATTTCAACACACTCTATCCGGCTCACTGCTATTTTAACACATTCTCTCTACCTGGCCCACTGCTATTTCAACACACTCTATCTGGCCCACTGCTATTTTAAAACACTCTCTCCTCTATCTGGCCAACTGCTATTTCAACACACTATCTGGCCCACTGCTATTACAACACACTTTTTCTGGCCCACTGCTATTACAACACACTCTATCTGGCCTACTGCTATTACAACACACTCTATATGGACCACTGCTAATACAACACATTCACTCTACTTGGCCCACTGCTATTTCAACACACTCTATCTGGCCCACTGCTATTTTAAAACACTCTCTCCTCTATCTGGCCAACTGCTATTTCAACACACTCTATCTGGCTCACTGCTATTTCAACACATTCTCTCTACCTGGCCCACTGCTATTTCAACACACTCTATCTGGCCCACTGCTATTTTAAAACACTCTCTCCACTATCTGGCCAACTGCTATTTCAACACACTATCTGGCTCACTGCTATTTCAACACACTCTCCTCTATCTGGCCCACTGCTATTACAACACACTCTATCTGGCCCACTGCTATTTCAACACACTCTATCTGGCCCACTGCTATTTCAACACACTCTATCTGGCCCACTGCTATTACAACACACTCTATCTGGCCCACTGCTATTTCAACACACTCTATCTGGCCCACTGCTATTACAACACACTCTATCTGGCACACTGCTATTACAACACACCCTATCTGGCCCACTGCTATTTCAACACACTCTCCTCTATCTGTCCCACTGCTATTTCAACACACTCTATCTGGCCCACTGCTATTACAACATACTCTATCTGGCCCACTGCTAATACAACACATTCTCTCTATCTGGCCCACTGCTATTTTAAAACACTCTCTCCTCTATCTGGCCAACTGCTATTTCAACACACTCTATCTGGCTCACTGCTATTTCAACACACTCTACTCAATCTGGCCCACTGCTATTACAACACACTCTATCTGGCCCACTGCTATTTCAACACACTCTATCTGGCCCACTGCTATTACAACACACTCTATCTGTCTCACTGCTATTACAACACACTCTATCTGGCCCACTGCTATTTCAACACACTCTATCTGGCCCACTGCTATTACAACACACTATATCTGGCACACTGCTATTACAACACACTCTATCTGGCCCACTGCTATTTCAACACACTCTCCTCTATCTGTCCCACTGCTATTTCAACACACTCTATCTGGCCCACTGCTATTACAACATACTCTATCTGGCCCACTGCTAATACAACACATTCTCTCTATCTGGCCCACTGCTATTTTAAAACACTCTCTCCTCTATCTGGCCCACTGCTATTACAACACACTCTATCTGGCCCATTACTATTTCAACACACTCTATCTGGCCCACTACTATTTCAACACACTCTATCTGCCCACTACTATTTCAACACACTCTATCTGGCCCACTACTATTTCAACACACTCTATCTGGCCCACTACTATTTCAACACACTCTATCTGGCCCACTGATATTACACACTGATATCTACTAGGACTGAGGGTTTCTCTAACATGACCACTCTAATTATTCTACTGTAACCAGTCCTGATATCTACTAATAATATAATATGCCATTTAGCAGACGCTTTTATCCAAAGCGACTTACAGTCATGTGTGCATACATGTTTACGTATGGGTGGTCCCGGGGATCAAACCCACTATCCTGGCGTTACAAGTGCCATGCTCTACCAATTGAGCTACAGAGGACCGAGGGTCACTAGGACTGAGGGTTTCTCTAACATGACCACTCCAACATGTAAACACTGCCCTTGTTACTAAGTGCTGAAGGAAAAGCAAAAGGATATGTTTGTGTCGTCTATATACATCCAGAAAGATGGTGTTGTGTGAGTTATGTCAGAGGGCATATCTCTATGTCCACCCGGCCAAACTGAGCAATCGGGGGAGAAGGGCCTTGGTCAGGGAGGTGACCAAGAACTTGATGGCCACTCTGATAGAGCTCTAGAGTTCCTCTGTGGAGATGGGAGAATCTTCCAGAAGGGCAACCATCTCTGCAGCACTCCACCAATCAGGCCTTTATGGTAGAGTGACCAGACGGAAGCCACTCCTCAGTAAAAGGCACATGATAGCCCACTTGGAGTTTGTCAAAAGGCATCTAAAGATTCTCAGACCATGAGAAACAAGATTCTCTGGTCTGATGAAACCAAGATTCAACTCTTTGGCCTGAATGACAAGCGTCACGTCTGGAGGAAACCTGGCACCATCCCTACGGTGAAGCATGGTGGTGGCAGCATAATGCTGTGGGGATGTTTTTCATTGGCAGGGACTGGGAGACTAGTCAGGATCAAGGGAAAGATGAACGGAGCAAAGTACAGAGAGATCCTTGATGAAAACCTGCTCCAGATCGCTCAGGACCTGAGACTGGTGTGAAGGTTCACCTTCCAACAGGACAACAACCCTAAGCACACAGCCAAGACAACGCAGGAGTGGCTTTGGGACAAGTCTCTGAATGTCCTTGAGTGGCCCAGCCAGAGCCCGGACTTGAACCCGATTGAACATCTCTGGAGAGACCTGAAAATAGCTATGCAGCAACGCTCCCCATCCAACCTGACAGAGCTTGAGAGGATCTGCAGAGAAGAATGGGAGAAAATCCCCAAATACAGGTGTGCCAAGCTTGTAGCATCATACCCAAGAAGACTCGAGGCTATATCTAGGTGCTTCAACAAAGTCCTGAGTAAAGGGTCTGAATACTTATGTAAATGATATATTTCAGTTTTTTATTTTTAATACATTTGCAAAGATTTCTAAAAACCTGTTTTTGCTTTGTCATTATGGGGTATTGTGTGTAGATTGATGAGGGGGGAAAAAACAATTTAATACATTTTAGAATAAGGCTGTAATCTAACAAAATGTGGAAAAAGTCAAGGGGTATGAATACTTTCCGAAGGCACTGTATATCTGGTGTGTGTGTGTGTGTGTGTGTGTGTGCTCACCATGGCTGACGGACTGCAGTTTGACAGTCTTGGAGATCTTCTCTTCGTAGTTAGGGGTGCAGGACTTGCGGCTGACTTTAGACTTGAACAGAGTGTTGACCAGGGTAGACTTCCCCAGACCACTCTGACCTGTAGGAGAAAGACAGGAGAGAGATACACTGTTTAGTGTTGACCAGGGTAGACTTCCCCAGACCACTGTGACCAGTAGGAGAAAGACAGGAGAGAGATACACTGTTTAGTGTTGACCAGGGTAGACTTCCCCAGACCACTGTGACCAGTAGGAGAAAGACAGGAGAGAGATACACTGTTTAGTGTTGACCAGGGTAGACTTCCCCAGACCACTGTGACCAGTAGGAGAAAGACAGGAGAGAGATACACTGTTTAATAACACATATGTTTATATTGAACCTGTGGAGTCCCTCTAGCATCCATATGTACGTGCTACTTTATTATTTTAATTGAAATCAATGATCTCACACAAGTGTGTGGGTCAGTATACGTCTGTGTAGATCTGTGTAGATCTGTGTGGGTCAGTGTAGATCTGTGTAGATCTGTGTGGGTCAGTGTAAATCTGTGTAGATCTGTGTAGATCTGTGTGGGTCAGTGTAGATCAGTGTGTGTCAGCGTGTGTCAGCGTGTGTATGTGTGTGTCAGTGTGTCAGTGTGTGACTTGACTTCAGGTTCTCTTTATATTCCTTGAACACTGATTCTATTTGAGGGAATGATCCATCTCATCATAACTTTTAATAGACTGTTCCACTGTATTGTATAGCTAGGGCCCTGTGTTTTGGTTAATCATGTCACAGGACCTTTAACCTTCATTTTAAGCCTTTTACAGAAATGAGAATTAGACCAAAAATGTAAGCATCTGACATAAAACTAAAAGGGTACTGTTTGACGAAAAGCTTTAAATAAATGTTACAATCCAGGTCATGTGACATGATTAACCAAAACACAGGGCCCTACCTAATTTATATATATATATATTTTTTAATTTAACTTGTATTTATTCAGGGGATAATGGTTACACTGATGGTTACATACACTGATGGTTACAAACACTGATGGTTACATACACTGATGGTTACATACACTGATGGTTACAAACACTGATAGTTACATACACTGATGGTTACAAACACTGATGGTTACATACACTGATGGTTACATACACTGATGGTTACAAACACTGATGGTTACGTACACTGATGGTTACATACACTGATGTGTTATGTTTTTTTAAACTTTAGTTTCTTTAGTAAATATTTTCTTAACTCTATTTTCTTAAAACTGCATTGTTGGTTAAGGGCTTGTAAGTAAGTATTTTACGGTAAGGTCTACACCTGTTGTATTCGGCGCATGTGACAAATAAAAATGGATTTGATTTGATATTGATTACCAATATAAAGGTGAAAAAGCGGGCGGCAGGTAGCTTAGTGGTTAAGAGCGTTGTGCCAGTAACCGAAAGGTCACTGGTTATAATCCCTGAGTCGACTAGGTGAAAAATCTGTCAATGTGCCCTTGAGCAAGGCACTTAACCCTAATTGCTCCTGTAAGTTGCTCTGGATAAGAGCGTCTGCTAAATGACTAAAATGTAAATGTAAAATGTAAAAGCAGGAGTGTCTGCCTCACCTCTCTCTTTGGTTCTGTCTGTCTCTGTCCCTCTCTTCCCCCCTCTCTCTGTCTGTCTCTCTCTCTACCCTCCTCTATCTCTCTCTCTCTACCCTCCTCTATCTATCTCTCTCTCTCTCTCAGTAGGGTTATGTAAGAGTCTGTCTCAGGTAGACCAGGTGATGATGTTATCAGTCAGGTGATTCAGGGTTCAGCAGGATTAAGGAAGAGTTTGGAGTGTGTCCAAAAGTACCCTGACGACATGACATTATACTGTCAGATTACTTACAGTAATCCTTATCACACATACATGCACGCACGTGTGTGAGGTCATTACCTGGAGAGTAATATTGTTCTACCTGTCTCTCACCGTCACCTGATTAGTGATGTCATTCAGGTCACCATGTCAACACACGTGTCACTGTGTGTCACAGTGTGAGACGAAGGGGACTAGACATTTGAGTCTCACACACACACACACACACACATACACTAACTAGTGTTTATAGGCTACACACACACAGGTGGCTAGCTGTCAGGAGCTGTTTGAGTCCCACATCTACTGTCAGGGTTAAAATATATGGTGGACTACATACTGGGACTTACAATATAGCTCTATAGCTGTGAGTGTGTGTGTGTGTGTGTGTGTGTGTGTGCTGCGTGGTTGTGCTTATGCGTGTGTGTTTGGTAGCGATTTCAGTCATGATGGGAATAAGGGAAGTGGATCGTTGTGAACAGGAAGTGTGTGTGTTGGTCCAGTCACCTCCTTCCTGCTGTGGAAGAACACTCAGTCGCTGGCCTTAAATTTGATGTGTGTGTGTGTGTGTGTGTGTGTGTGTGTGTGTGTGTGTGTGTGTGTGTGTGTGTGTGTGTGTGTGTGTGTGTGTGTGTGTGTGTGTAGTACGTGTGTGTGTGTGTGTGTTTGTGTGTCACCCCTGTCCCTCATCCTGAGTGTGTATCTTTTTCTAACAGCGATTGGCTTCTCTTCCTGTTTCATCTGACTGACAGTCCTTTCACTTTGTCTATCACACCCATGTCTGTTGATCAAACATAGGAGTGAAGATAGAGAACTAAAGTTGAGAGAGAGAGAGAGAAGGAGAGAGAGAGAGAGAAGGAGAGAGCAAGAGAGCGAGAGAGAGAGCGAGAGAGAGAGAGAGAGAGAGAGAGAGAGAAAGAGAGAGAGAGAGAGAGAGAGAGAAGGAAGGAGAGAGGAGAGAGAGAGCTCCTCCTCTCCTCTACATCTCCTCCCTCTATCCTCTCCTCCCTTTCTCCTCTCTTCTCCTCCTCTCTCCTCCGCCTCTCTCGCTCCCTGCATGCTTGGCCACAGGAGCATAGGAAAGGCCATAGTAACCTGGGAGCCAGCCACCACTGTCGAGCTCTGTGATTGGTCAGAATCCAAGCCAGCCACCATGTGAGGTTGACCTGATTGGTCCAACCTGAATCAGCCTCTGTGTGGTGTTCTGTGATTGGTCAGACCAGAGTGGGGTGGCTATTTTAAATAAAGGTCAGAACGCTCTAGAACACAACGGATCAGAGGTATTTTGGCTCCACTGAAAGAACACTCAGCAGGTAGAGAGAGAGAGAGAGAGAGAGAGAGAGAGAGAGAGAGAGAGAGAGAGAGAGAGAGAGAGAGAGAGAGAGAGAGAGAGAGAGAGAGAGAGAGAGAGAGAGAGAGAGAGAGAGAGAGAGATGTGTGTGTGGTATTTTGGCTCTATAGCCAAACAGCAGGTGGACTAGAAACAAATATGTTTTCTTCTGAGCAAACAGAGCCCTAGGACCTCCTCTGACAGCTCTACCATTCACTACACCACCATCAATCACTCTACTGTGAGCACACAGAACCCTAGGACCTCCTCTGACAGCTCTACCATTCACTACAACAACATCAATCACTCTACTGTGAGACACAGAGCCCTAGGACCTCCTCTGACAGCTCTACCATTCACTACACCACCATCAATCACTCTACTGTGAGACACAGAGCCCTAGGACCTCATCTGACAGCTCTACCATTCACTACACCATCATCAATCACTCTACTGTGAGACACAGAGCCCTAGGACATCCTCTGACAGCTCTACCATTCACTACACCACCATCAATCACTCTACTGTGAGACACAGAGCCCTAGGACCTCCTCTGACAGCTCTACCATTCACTACAACAACATCAATCACTCTACTGTGAGACACAGAGCCCTAGGACCTCCTCTGACAGCTCTACCATTCACTACACCACCATCAATCACTCTACTGTGAGATTGTCACGAGAATTTCTATCTCTAATTCAACCTAAGCTTGAATCATTACCAGAGGTTGTAAGGCTCTGGTTTTAATCATAAATGATTCAAGGTCCACAACCAGCAAGAATGATCTGTATTTTTATTCATGGAGAGCTCTGGCGCCAAAACCCATACACTCCTGTTTTATACCCCTTGACACACAAAGGCACTTTGCTCCGCCCACCTTTAGGAGGCTTTTTTTAACCCGTTTTCTCAGTCCCCTTCACCCTGGAATGTTTAGTCCCGCCCCCCTCTGTTAGTGGGTTGCCACTACATTATAACTCTAACACCGTTCACACATTTATACTGTATTTGGGGTGAAATCCTTTAGTCATTATTCTTAAAATAGTATGTATGTCGGGTCGCTTCCCTTTTATTTCTTAATAATGGTAAGGCCATAGCGTAATTGGTGCGAGGTGGTGGTGGATCTTTCCACAGTTTACATGCATCTGCTTAATCATAACTTTTAACTTTTCCACATCGAGATGCCCAATAAATCCATACCTCTTCTCCCAAATGGATCCATAAAACATATTTCTTCGATCTCTTCCTAACATATATCTTTCATCCCCCGTTAATTCTCGGACCTCTTTAGAATATTTATTTCCCATGGTGGAAAAATAAGAAATCCCCCCGTTTAGTAATAATTCAATCCAGAATTATTTTCCTAGGAGTTATTATTAGTGCGTCTCTTGAGCCAATGTTATGATCTGCTTTTGTAATTAACCATTTAAATTATCTAACCCGTAACCCAGAGTTTTTTTTAAACTCCGGTTTCATGAAAGGGGTCAGATAACCATTTTTTCTCACGCGATCTAATTCAGTCCCTCCTTGAAACAATTATCACGTATTCCGATGGATCATCAAGTCTCACACGTATACAACATTATACGATCATTTGCTAACACTATCCGTAACCTAGAGGTCGTAACTGCTCCAGTTTCATGAAACAGACAGAGTTAGAGCAAATCCTATAGGATTATTTTATGTATCATTATGGCACATGTAGGGAGATGCCAAAGGTAAAATATAATAAACATGTTTGATATTTTATAATCCAGATACATGCTTAAATAAGGAATATAGACATGAAGTATATGCTGTGTTTTAAATGAATGCATGTGTTCTTTCACAGAGGCTCTCAAACAGTGTGCATTACATTAGTTTTTTTAAGAAGGGGCCTAAGCCACGCAGCCAATAGAATGATAGAATGAGAGGCTTCATATAGAAAAAAAGCATTCATGACATTTTGGAGTGGACAATGTGTAATAGCTGGACGTTGAGAAAGAAGGGTGGGGCAGAACTAAAATAAGTTAGGAATGTATGCATGTTTTTTTCATATGTGTGTATATAAGAGATCTCTAAGCCAGAGAGAGACAGTTGTTCCATGGAGCAAACTCAGGCTTTGTTATGCAATAAAGTCTAATTCTTGAATTCACAAGCTCCGGTGTCTTGAGAGATATTTTTGAGTTGATTATCTCTTAGTCAAATATTTCTACGACATAATTTGGCGAGCTTGCCAGCAGTTGAAAAATAGGGATCAGAGACGGTGTACATCTGCAGTTGTGAAACGGCTTGGACGGACCATACAAACAAAAGCGGCCGCTTTTAAGAGGTAAGCCAAGTTCTTACTTATATAGTATAACGTTTGTGTGGTTCGACCCGGGGCTCGGCAACATCTGCAGAAAAACCTAGTAGGTCTCTCCAAATATAAGAACCAGAAAAATAGACACTGGGAGCTTTTGAATTTAAAATACATGCTAAATGATAAAAAGCCTCGAGGGTTGCAATAAGTAGAAAATAGTATAAATAGGTCTGCCTGGGTTGGTGTAGGTCAGTCATTGTGGTTGAGTGGGGTGGGTTATTTGTCTCGTTTGAGTTGATCATTTGGTCAGTATGAATGCATCTGTTTGACTAAACCGACGGTTTGACGCGTCTTGTACTTGTCAATGACACTCGGTTGTTCGTCTGAACCGTTTCTTCAAAACATTTGATTCAATTGTTCATCCTGCTACTAATTCTGTTTAATCCATTGAGATTTGATAGATTGTGGTCAGGTTGGATGATTAATCTGTCTCATTCGGGTTGCTGAGTTGGACAGTCTGATTGATCTGTTTGATTCGACTGCTCAACTCTTGCGTTCAATCGTCGGGGTCACTCGGTTGCTCATCTGATGCGTCTGTTCGATTCGGTCGATTCATTTGATTCATTTTGCTGATCGCTCTGTCTGGGTCATTTCGACACGGGCGGCTGTCCAGCTGGTTGAGCGATCAGACAATAACATGTTAAGTCCTTCGAATACCGCTATAAACGTGTAGCGAAAGTGTATCGTTTATAGGCTGCTTAGGTAGGCAGAAATCCTGTGTAATACCGCTCCTTTTTCTGTGTTGAGGAAGTGCAACGGAAAAAATAGGGCGGAATTTACAGGTCGCTTAGGAAAGCGTAGTAGAAGTCCAGGTGTGTAGAGAAAGTGTAACACCTGGGCTAAATAAATATAAATCCTGTGGATACCGCTTTGGAGAGCTAAAATTCCAGAGGTCTGAACGGGCAGGCAGGGCATCATCCTGTGTTGTGGTGATGCCAAAATTAGGTAGGGTCGATCAGGTAAAAAAAAAAAAAAAAGTTAGGTCATCCGGCGTAGGTGACACCATAAATTGGAGTAACACTGGTCATCCTGAGTAGGTGAACGGGTTAAATAGTCACAAGGGCTTAACATTTTTGATAAAGTATTAAATAGAGTAGGTCTGCTCATCTTGTGTGAGTGACTGGTTTTGCTTTGGCGGCTGTGAGTCATTCAACTGTCTGATTCATTTGGGCACAAGTGGCTGCTCATCTATATGAATGAGAATAATAAGAAATCCTGCAGATAACAGCTCATTTTCTGTGTTGAGGAGAGAAGCTGTGTTTGAGGTCGTTTGAAATCTCTGTGTTTGGTGGAGAAAGGTTGGCGCACCTTTTCTGGACCGTTACTTAAGTGTAACCTGGTAAGAAGGACGCACCCGGTCTCACACCAAGAGTGAAAGAGTGAAAGAGTGAGAGTGCAAGTGAGTGTGAAAATCTCTGTGTTTGGTGGAGAAAGGTTGGCGCACCTTTTCTGGACTGTTGCTTAAGTGTAACCTGGTAAGAAGGACGCACCCGGTCTCACACCAAGAGTGAAAGAGTAAAAGAGTGAGAGTGCAAGTGAGTGTGAAAATCTCTGTACTAGGAAGGGAAAGATTTATGAGTTGTCCACACAAAAGAAAAGTGGACATCAGGATAAGTCATTTTATTATTACATAAAGAATATAGCTGAGTGATTTAAAGCTAAGAAAAAAACACTAGGAAGGGAAAGATTTATGAGTTGTCCACACAAAAGAAAAGTGGACATCAGGATAAGTCAGTTTATTATTACATAAAGAATATAGCTGAGTGATTTAAAGCTAAGAAAAAAACACTAGTAAGGGAAAGATTTATGAGTAAGAAGGACGCACCCGGTCTCACACCAAGAGTGAAAGAGTGAAAGAGTGAGAGTGCAAGTGAGTGTGAAAATCTCTGTGTTTGGTGGAGAAAGGTTGGCACACCTTTTCTGGACCGTTACTTAAGTGTAACCTGGTAAGAAGGACGCACCCGGTCTCACACCAAGAGTGAAAGAGTGAAAGAGTGAGAGTGCAAGTGAGTGTGAAAATCTCTGTGTTTGGTGGAGAAAGGTTGGCGCACCTTTTCTGGACCGTTACTTAAGTGTGACCTGGTAAGAAGGACGCACCCGGTCTCACACCAAGAGTGAAAGAGTGAAAGAGTGAGAGTGCAAGTGAGTGTGAAAATCTCTGTGTTTTGGTGGAGAAAGGTTGGCGCACCTTTTCTGGACCGTTACTTAAGTGTGACCTGGTAAGAAGGACGCACCCGGTCTCACACCAAGAGTGAAAGAGTGAAAGAGTGAGAGTGCAAGTGAGTGTGAAAATCTCTGTGTTTGGTGGAGAAAGGTTGGCACACCTTTTCTGGACCGTTACTTAAGTGTAACCTGGTAAGAAGGACGCACCCGGTCTCACACCAAGAGTGAAAGAGTGAAAGAGTGAGAGTGCAAGTGAGTGTGAAAATCTCTGTGTTTGGTGGAGAAAGGTTGGCGCACCTTTTCTGGACCGTTGCTTAAGTGTAACCTGGTAAGAAGGACGCACCCGGTCTCACACCAAGAGTGAAAGAGTAAAAGAGTGAGAGTGAAAGTGAGTGTGAAAATCTCTGTACTAGGAAGGGAAAGATTTATGAGTTGTCCACACAAAAGAAAAGTGGACATTAGGATAAGTCATTTTATTATTACATAAAGAATATAGCTGAGTGATTTAAAGCTAAGAAAAAAACAGTAGGAAGGGAAAGATTTATGAGTTGTCCACACAAAAGAAAAGTGGACATCAGGATAAGTCAGTTTATTATTACATAAAGAATATAGTTGAGTGATTTAAAGCTAAGAAAAAAACACTAGTAAGGGAAAGATTTATGAGTTGTCCACACAAAAATGGACATCAGGAAATATTATTATGATATAAGGAGACTGTCAAATGCCCATTAATAATAAATAAGTTCTAACCAAACAATAATCAAAGAAGCACAAATAGTCTAACAATAAAAACAAATACTAATATAAGAATAAATAAATAGGAGGAATACTAAAATAGATTAAAAAGGAAGTTAAAAAATATAGGCCATAAAAATGAATAAAACGGCGGTAGAAATACTGAGTGCCAGGTATCCCTTAGGCAAGGAAGAAATAGCGAAAACATCTGAAAAATGGGAGAAACGCACCAGGAAAATGGGCACCAAATGGCCAGAAGGAGGAACATTTGATGTCTCTGTGTGTGAGGAAATGGAAACACTGATAAAGAACCATAAAGCAAAAGACACAGGAAAGAAGAGAAGTGTCAAAAAAGAAAGAGAAAAAGAAGTACTCAACATGTTCAAAATGGAAGGAGAAGGATTGCTAAAGAAAATGCGAGAAGCCAGAAACATGTTGAGAAAAGATGATGAGAAAACAAGCAAAAAGAAAGCAGATTGGTCTGTGGGACCCCCACCATATGTTGGTGGACAATATCCCCAGGTGTCCGGAGTAGTATCAATAAAAGGAGAAATAGAAATGGAAGAAGAAAGACCTTTGTTTACATCTTCCCAAAGGATGGAAAAAGACTCAAAGGAAACAGAAGGAATCAAGCAAAGGGTAGAAATCAAGCCAAATAGATTGGACTGCTATGGAGAGCTGAGGGAAGCATTGGGAAGAATGAAAATGACGAAGAGAGATGATGGAGAACTCTCAAATGAAGAAATGGCAGAAATTGAAGCAACAAACGAACAAATAGAGAGAGAAATGGACAGGATGAGGCGAATGTTGAGAGAAAAGGAAGAAAAAAAAAGGGAGCAAAGTGAGGTAAGACAGCATACAGGCAGAGAGCTAGAGGACATATGGGGAGATTGCAATCAAGGCGTAAGAGAAGAAAGATTGCGCAATAGGAGAACATTGAGAAGACCTGAAAAATATAAGGGACAATATCCAATTCTGATAAAAGGTACCCAGGCTCACTATGCTCCATGGGGATCACAGGACCTGGAAGGATTGGTTGCCCGTCTGCCAGATTTGCATGATGGGGCGGGAAAATGGATTAGGATTTTTGAGGAACAGACCATGGGGAAACTGCTGGCTGTGGGGGATCTGAAGGCACTGTTGGCAAGGGTGGTTGGAAAGGCAAAGATGGAGGATATACTGGGGAACAGGGACCTGAGTAGAGAAGTGAGTGACCCACAAGGAGATGGGATGGACTTTGATTCACACCGCCCCGAAGTCTGGCAAGCACTAAGACTGGAATACCCGGCGAGAATTGACCCCAAGTCACTGAAAGGGGGGACACTGGGAGAAACTGAGAATCCAGCTGCCTATCTACATGAACAGATGAAACGATGGAGACTGGAAACGGAACGAGATCCAGAAGGGGACCCACTGATGACAACTCTATTCCGAAACTCCATAATAGAGGCAATGCCCCAATCAGTAAGAAGCAGGCTGGAGGATGTGGTGGGACTAACCTCAAAGACACACAAAGAATTCTGTGACCATGTGATACATGCAGTAGAAAAACACAGAAAGGATGAACAGTGACTTATGGAGCAGGGGAGAGACATTCAGAGGAAACTGACTCAACTCCAATTGGAAGAACTGACAAACAGAGGGAAGAAGAAAATCCAGGCCCCAGTAACAGCACCTGCGAATGAAACAGGACTGATGGCTGCAGTTACTCCAGGAGGGCCATATCTGCCTCCCGCGCCACAGGCCCAAGTACAACCCACAGTACCAGTAGTGAATGTGTATGCACAACAACCCCGGCAATGGAATAATAACAATAAACAACAAAAATTTCAGCAAAATAATCAAAAAGGAGGAAATCAGGGCCCACAAGGGCAACCTGGAATTTGCTGGGGATGCCAGCAGCAAGGGCATATCAGACGAAACTGCCCCACAAACCCCTGGCAACAACAGGGGAACAAAAACCAAAATAATTGGAAGCAACCTGGCGGCTGGCAACAAAATCAGCAACAAATCCAAGGTCCTGTGAATCCATGGGCTGGGCCTAATCAGGGGTACTAGGGGTGCCCAGAGAATCCTACCGGGGAGGGTCAGTTTACAGTACTAACTACACAAGCTGATCAAGAACCTATGCTGCAGGTTCAAATAGAGAACAGAGGCACACCAATGATGGTTGATACTGGAGCCACTTACACTTGTGTAAGTCCAAATTATGCCTCTCACCTCCCCATGTCTGGCAAATATGCAAAACCTATAGGATTCTCGGGACAAACGCAGTTAATTCCAATGACAGCTCCAGTTCGCCTGACAGCGGATGACAAATCCGCAACCCTCCCTATACTTGTATCAGAACACACCCCTGTCAATCTGTTGGGAAGAGATGCCCTATGCAAAATGGGTATACAAATTCGATGTTCCTCTGAAGGAGTAATTATAGAGAGGGCAGGGTTAAACTTACAAATGGTAATGAAACAGGATACAGCAAATGTCTATTGGTTAGGGGATATTGAGACAGAAGTAGATAGAGTAGTAAAGAAATGGGGTAGGTTTATTCAGGCTCAGATACCAGAAGCGGAAAGTCAGAATTTCACTGCACCATGCAATATGATCCCTATCGTGATGATCTTTTAGAGCAACTGTGGTTGTTAAATACAAATGGGAAATCAGTACCTATAATGTCTCAGTACATAATTATAGGAAATCAAGGAGCAGCAATGGAGGTGACGGACATGGATGGCTCAGACTTTGTGGCAAAATGGTATAATGTTTCTGAAGCTGCCCCACACATTACCTTGCTGGTGAACAAGGGAATGGAGGCTAAGGATTTGGGCACCATGATGATGCGAGCAAAAACAATTCAATGGAACAAAACAGAAAATCCACTGATTTATCACTCGAAAGATAAAGCCTTAATCAAGATACACCATACTACAATAATGACTGGGGACCCCAGGGCAGTGGAAGTTACATCCCAACAGCTAACACAGCTAGGGGAAGTAACAGAATTGGAGGACAAGCTAAAACAGGAAATGGAGAAAAACATACCTCAGGAGGTATGGTCACAACATGATACAGATGTTGGATTGGTAAAATCGGCAAGTCCTGTGTTTGTCAAAACAAAGCCACATGTTAAGCCCCCTTGGAGGGCTCAATACCATATGAAACCTGAAGCAGAAGAGGGCATCAGTGGCACAATTGAAGGACTGATAAAAGCAGGAGTACTAATAGAAACACAAAGTTGTTGCAATACACCTTTGTTGCCGGTCCTTAAAGCAGATGGGAAAACGTGGAGGCTGGTACATGATTTAAGGGCCATAAATGAAATAGTACAAGATTGGCCTGCTGATGTTCCAAACCCTCATACGTTACTCACAAATGTTCCCCCAGAAGCAAAGTACTTCACAGTGATTGACCTATGTGGAGCATTTTTTAGTGTGCCCCTGGCAGAAAAATGCAGACACTTGTTTGCATTTACTTACAAAGGTAAACAACTTACGTATACTCGAACTCCACAGGGATTTAAGCATTCTCCTCATTTGTTCAATCGGGTGTTAAGAGTAGATCTAGAAGATCTAATATTTGAAGGAACATTGATCCAGTACGTGGATGACCTGTTGATCTGCGCTACCTCCTTAGAACAATGCCATGCTGATTCTATGAAGTTTTTAAAGCGACTGGCAGAAGGAGGACACAAGGTGTCAAAAAAGAAACTTCAGTATTGCCAATCCCAAGTTGAATATCTAGGAAGAACAATTGCACATGGAACAAAGGCAATAGCACCAGGACAATTGGAAGGAATCAGCAAGGCACCACTACCTCAAACAGTTGCTCAGATGATGACGCTCTTAGGGATGACTGGATTCAGCTCAGACTGGATAGAGGAGTATGCAGTTAAAACTGCTCCTCTACGAGAAATCATGAAAGAAGCAGGACAACTAGACCTTAGAGCAAGCCTGGAATGGAATAGTGACGCATTGACTGCGTTCGAAACAATAAAGAAGGAAATACAGTCAGCTCCGGCTCTAGCAGCCCCAGATTACACAAAACCATTCTTGTTGTATGTGGCAAATAGATGTGATAGGTATGCAACAGCGGTACTTATGCAAGAGACATGCAGTGGAAGACGAAAACAACCTATTGCGTATTATAGTTCTAAACTAGATTCTGTTGCCCAGGGATATCCACCCAGTTATCAAGGTCTAGCTGCATTACAATATGAATATGACAAAGCGTCCACAATTACTATGGGATACCCGGTAATAATATATACACACCATAAAATAGTGGAACTAATAGAACAAGGGAAGTTTGTCCTTACCAATGCTAGAACTTTGGAATACATGACTCTATTGACCTATCCGGATGTTTCCATTAAACGATGCAGTACAGTAAACCCAGCTGAAAGAATCCCCTTAGAGTTTGAGGGGCAAGCACATGACTGTGTAGCAGATTCATTGACATTTACTCGACTAAGGCCAGACTTAGAGTCAACCCCGTTGTCCAGCCTAGGGGAAGAGTGCATAGAAGAGTATTTTGTTGATGGATCCTGTTATAAAGATCATGTGGGAAATCATGCAGGCTATGCAGTAGTGCAAAAACAAGGAGAAAGTTTCAAAGAGTTGATAGCAGAGTACTGTCCACAGCCATGCTCAGCCCAGTTGGCTGAACTAAAAGCACTCACTGCAGCTTGCATCCTAGGAAAACGAAAAACTGTTAATATCTATACTGATTCAGCATATGCACATGGGGTGTGTCATCTATTTGGGGCAGTCTGGAAGCAGCGAGGGTTCAAGAAAAGCGATGGTACACCCATACAACACCACGAGCAGATTGTGGAATTAATGATGGCGTTAATGTATCCCACTAAATTGGCGATAGTGAAATGTCAGGCGCATAGAAAAGGAAAAGGATTTATAACTAAAGGAAACAATGCAGCTGATGAAGCTGCAAGAAAGGCATCTAGATGCACCGTCCCAGTGTTAACAGCACCAATGGACATTATTGAATCCATGTCACAGCCAGACGATATAATAAGGATGCAGGAAAGAGCAGGACCTTATGAACAGACTATGTGGCACAAAAGAGGGGCCACCAAAGATGTGAAGGGATTATGGAGGTCACATGAAGGAACCATAGTAGCACCCATTGTGTTGCTCAACTTACTGATAACTGATGCGCATGGTTTTGACCATTGCGCAAGGGGGGAAATAGTAAGGAAAATTAAAAAACAAGGATACTGGTCTCCATACCTACAGGCAACAATAGATGAGGCATTAGCAAGATGTGAGGTGTGTGCACAAAACAATGTAAGGAAAGGAATAACAACGCCTATAGGGCACATACCGGTTCCTGAAGGACCATTTCGACATTTAGTCATGGACTATGTAAATATGATAAAAAAGGTGAATGGCAAAAGGTACATGCTAGTGATCATAGATAGATTCAGTAGATGGGTAGAGGCGGTACCCTCAGTAGATCTAGGATCAGGAACAGTAATCAAATTTCTAACTAGAGAAGTAATACCCAGATTCGGAATACCAACAGAAATCAGTTCAGACAATGGATCAGCGTTTATTCAGAAAACAGTGAAGCAAGTATTACAGCAGTTAAGGATTAAGCAAAGATTAGGGTGTGTGTATCGGCCGCAATCTCAGGGGATGGTTGAGAGAATTAATGGCACCCTCAAGGCTAAACTGAATAAAATCTGTGCTAGTGCAAAACTCAATTGGGTGGATGCACTACCACTAGCATTGATGAGTTATCGCATGCAAACTAACAGAAATACGCATCTAACCCCGCATTAAATGCTTACGGGTCGACCCATGCCAGTGCCAGGTCTAAGAGGGCCCTACAAAGGACCCTCATTGGAACAATTAGAGATGGAACTTAAAGCATATGTAAGACAACTAACTGCTATACATAAAGTGATCTATCTCCAGGAAAAAGGGCGAGAACCGGAACCTGGACCAGAGGAGCCAGGGCCGGTGATTCCAGGAGATCAAGTCTACATCCGAGTGTTTCGTAGGAAGTGGAACGAGCCCAGGAGAGAAGGACCATATACGGTGATCCGAGCGACGCCCACAGCAGTACAGGTGGAAGGAAGCACGACGTGGTACCATCTAAACCACTGCACCAGGGTCCCGAAGAGAACCGGTCTGCCATCGGCGAGCCATGGGGAAGAGGGGGATGTCGAGGCATCAGATGGAGTCCAAGAAGAAGAAGCATGCACGAGTCCAAGGACAACAGGCAATCCCACCTGAAAATCCAGAGAGTCGGGAGGTGGGGCCTGATGATGTAGGGAATACTGCTGATAGGATGCCTGCCATGGCAGATCCCCCAAACACAAGCAGACACCCAGGGAGTGGAGGGACAACAGGAGAAGGAGGAAGAAGCGATCTTTCTACCATTGAAGGAAGAGACTCCTCTGCTGTTGAGGAAAGAGACTTTTCCACAATTGACTTCTCTGCCCTCACATGATCTCAGACAATTTAAGAACTGTGGAATTGCTCTAACGGTAATAGCAGTTAACCTAGGAGAGATGGTGGTGGGTCTGCCTACAACTATACAATATTCTAGAGATAGTCTTACTGAGCCAGGAAGAATTGCTGTTGTAAACAAAGAACAAGTATCGTATACAGGATGGCCTAGATTGGGGAAATGTCAGATTGAAGGATATGTAATGTTTAGAATAAAATGTCTAAAAAATCATTGTGTAGAAGTTGAGCCACAAGTAAATAGACATGGAAAAATAATGGATATAAAACAAGCTAAACATCTCATGATTCCATCAGTGCTTAAGAAATTGCCCCCTAAAGTTAGATTGAAGAATATAATAAAAAAGCATGTACCATTGGGGATAGCTCGAACTAGTATTTCTATTCCAGCGCAAGTACTGACAGTTGAAGAAACTCAAAGATCCTTTTCAATACGTAGGATAAAACCTCTGCCAGAAAAATCACTTTGTGGGTGGGCTAAACATCAAACAAGAGGAGAAGCAATCTGGGATGAATATGGCTGTCAAATAGAAGTTAACAAAGGAGACACTAGTTGGGAAATTACCTTTAAGGAATTGACTCAAGAAAATAATGCAAAGTACATATTGGAAATAGATAGTGTTAAAGGGTTAGAAGGAAATAGTATAACAACAATGGACATTGATCCTATTTCCAAACACCAATATAGATAGGAGGAAGAACCTGAAATAGTTAAGGTAACTATGACCACTACCCAAGGACCACTAAGTACTATAGCAGTTGAACCAACAAAGACAGGATTAGAAAAAATAGGAACAAATGGGTTTTTTCAAAATGTATGGGATTCTTTAACAAACTGGGGAAGTCAGGAAAATAGACAATCTACCTCAGCCCCAACAGTAATACCGAAAGTAATAATAGCATCACAAAAAATAGAAAGGCTATGGGAGGGAGCCATGCAAAATGATTGGTACAAATGGGCACAATATTCAGCTAAAATAATTAATAGAAAAACAAATTGTTTAGTATATGCTCCTTCTCCATTAAAATAATTGATAGTAATACCAAGTCCACACAGTTACAAGGACTGTGCTAACTTCCAACGAAGCTACTGTCATCTTAAAAGAGGAGAAAGGCCCTACTGTCCTGCAGAATGTTTATCATTTTTGGGAAATCCCTATCATTACAGATTCTATAATCAAACAGGATGGGGAGAGTGGTGTAAAAAATTAGATATCAGAATAGAGCCCAGAAAAATGGAAGCACTGGAAAAATACCGTATAGACTATAATCTAAATTATGAATGCTACAATAAAACAGATGGGGAGCACGATTTGGGAAAATTTAAGGGAAAGTGTGAGACCACATGGCACCTAAATAATGATACGTCCTGGAATGCAGATACCCCCCACAGAGCAGTTTATCAGGCAGCAGGATCAAGTACTGGGGTAATAGCTACAAATGGAGGGCCGGGTGACCCTGGGGAATGTGAGAAGCAAACACTGGCAATGCCATTGATTTCTCCTTATGAGGATCAATCGGTGGCAGTGGCAGATTTCTTTTGGGTATGTGAAGGACAAAGGATTAGAGCTACTTTGCTTAAAGGATGGAAGGGAGTATGTGCTAGAGTACAAATGCTTCAGGAGGTGGTTATATCGGAGTGGGAGGTAGACCAAACAACAAATAGGGATGCACAGAATAATAATAAAAGGGTAAAAAGATCATATGAACATGACCCCAGTGTATATTTGGATGCAATAGGTCAACCCAGAGGAATTCCAAATGAATAAAAGGCAAGAGATGAAATTAAAGCAGGATTTGAATCAATATTTGTCTGGATTACAACCAACAAAAACTTAGAATGGATCAATTATATTTATTATAATCAACAAAGGTTTATTAATTACACAGACTCTGCATTATCAGCTTTAGGAGAGCAAGTACAGGCTACCAGTAGAATGGCATGGCAGAATAGGCAGGCTCTAAATTGGCTATTAGCAGAAAAAGGTGGAGTTTGTGTTATGTTTGGAGATGAATGTTGTACTTTTATCCCCAATAATACTGCCCCGGATTGTTCTTTCACTGAAGCAATGACTAAACTCAAGGGACTACGAAAAGAGGTTAAGGATAATGCTGGGTATGATGCTCATGTTTGGGACTGGATGGAATTAACTTTGGGAAAATGGGGTGCAATGTTTACAAAAATGGCAATAATGATAGGAATATCACTTGTAGTAATGGGAGTAGTGTTTTGTTGTATACTACCTCTGTTAAAATCACTTTTGATTCAAACCACAGTAAAACAAATGACTGTACAGACAATTGTTATTAGTTCAGCCAAAGAAATACACCCAGTTCAGGGAGCTCCAGGACAGTATGTTAATAAATATGGGAAATCTTGTAATGTTAAAGGAGGACCAATGGACTGTCCATTTGGGAATCCTGAATGTCTGTATGGAGTTGTTCCTGGGGGTGGATGGGCCTGCCATGGTTACAAAGCCCAACAGGAAAATGGGGAGGTTAATTTAGAGGAAAACCTTGCAGACTTGTATCCAATACCTGACTGGGCTATGGGTCCTCATCAGGATGGGTCAAGTAATGAGGAAGATATATTGGTTTAAATATATGCGTGTGAAATGAAACCACATATGGCAAGGCTAAGAATAAGTAAATGCACATGCTTACATTCATTTTAAAATTAATCTTTGTATTATTTGGGACATTATTGGAATGTCCCATAGGGGGGATTATATAGGATTATTTTATGTATCATTATGGCACATGTAGGGAGATGCCAAAGGTAAAATATAATAAACATGTTTGATATTTTATAATCCAGATACATGCTTAAATAAGGAATATAGACATGAAGTATATGCTGTGTTTTAAATGAATGCATGTGTTCTTTCACAGAGGCTCTCAAACAGTGTGCATTACATTAGTTTTTTTAAGAAGGGGCCTAAGCCACGCAGCCAATAGAATGATAGAATGAGAGGCTTCATATAGAAAAAAAGCATTCATGACATTTTGGAGTGGACAATGTGTAACAGCTGGACGTTGAGAAAGAAGGGTGGGGCAGAACTAAAATAAGTTAGGAATGTATGCATGTTTTTTTCATATGTGTGTATATAAGAGATCTCTAAGCCAGAGAGAGACAGTTGTTCCATGGAGCAAACTCAGGCTTTGTTATGCAATAAAGTCTAATTCTTGAATTCACAAGCTCCGGTGTCTTGAGAGATATTTTTGAGTTGATTATCTCTTAGTCAAATATTTCTACGACAATCCTCAGTTGTTTACGCGACTTTTGACCTGTTTAATGTATCTATCGCACACGACGAAAATTATCCCCCTTCCTGTTTATATTGTAAAGACTGTATCTCGTACAATCTCAATATTAACTAGATTATTTTGGTAATAGCTATTTACCTAGGGTCAATTACGGACCCTCCTTCCTTCCATCATAATAATAATTATTTCCTTTGAGATTTTGGTAACTATTGTGGTATCTGGACAATTTATGACTTTGCTAATGGTTGCAAATGGTCTTAGAGGATGTTGACTCAGCTTAAGGGAGCATTTGGAGAGTAGTTCTATAGGGGCACCCTAAAGCAGAGGAAGTCTGTTAGGTGGAGTCCTGGGATTGGTCTGTAGGGGAACACACCCATATTATGTTACATAGGGCATAGTATATAAATACCACGGTTAAAACAGAGGACGGGGAGAATAACATATTAGAGATTGGAGCCGGTTATTCTCCAGATATCGGCAGATGTCTGTAAATTGACGCTGGAATCCTTTGATATAATAAATCTTTATAATCAAAGTACAGTGTCAGTGGAATTCTTGTTCTCACAGCATCTCAGCATAGTTTTCTCGACACTACATAATGGCGACGAGGTATTGGTCGTGTTGCGTCTTTTCTCAGCGTTCCATTCATGGGCGCCGAGCTGACTCTCGCTCCAGAGTCCGGCAGATAAGGGTGAGTTTTCTCACCACTTTGGGCACTGGTTAGTTCGTGTGTCTGTGTGTGCGTTGAATGAATGCACCGTTAAGAACTTGCATGTGTGCTTTGCTGTTATTTGCTGTGGGATAAGAGTCCGTTCTAAATTTCTAAATTTGTTTGCGCTGGTAACAACGCAAACAGGGGGGAGTGTCTATAGGGATATTTTGCTTGAATAAAATTCTAAAAGAATACAAGGAAGGAAAGGCCAGGAACTAAGGAAAATGTGTACAAATTAGAACATCGCGAATCTATGGCAAGCCCTCCAACGAGGCGATCATTAGGATGGGCCGAAAATCCTAAAAGCGCATTAGGTGGGTTTAGGTCAGTCCCAGGGACTGGGGGTTGTGGTATATACATTCGATTGCAAGTTACCGCTCAACTTATAGTTGACGAAGTATATGTTTGATGTAACCGCTCATTGGATATCCGCAAACTCGAGGTAGCATAAATTTAGGAACAAAGGGAAAAAATGGCGCGATGGTAGTAGCATGCTTAGGGGTCCGTAGGAACGGAAATAATCCTCTTAAACTGTACAGTGGGGGAAAAAAGTATTTAGTCAGCCACCAATTGTGCAAGTTCTCCCACTTAAAAAGATGAGAGAGGCCTGTAATTTTCATCATAGGTACACGTAAACTATGAAAGACAAATTGAGAAAATGTTTTCAAGAAAATCACATTGTATGATTTTTAATGAATTTATTTGCAAATTATGGTGGAAAATAAGTATTTGGTCACCTACAAACAAGCAAGATTTCTGGCTCTCACAGACCTGTAACTTCTTCTTTAAGAGGCTCCTCTGTCCTCCACTCGTTACCTGTATTAATGGCACCTGTTTGAACTTGTTATCAGTATAAAAGACACCTGTCCACAACCTCAAACAGTCACACTCCAAACTCCACTATGGCCAAGACCAAAGAGCTGTCAAAGGACACCAGAAACAAAATTGTAGACCTGCACCAGGCTGGGAAGACTGAATCTGCAATAGGTAAGCAGCTTGGTTTGAAGAAATCAACTGTGGGAGTAATTATTAGGAAATGGAAGACATACAAGACCACTGATAATCTCCCTCGATCTGGGGCTCCATGCAAGATGACTTTCCTGAGTGGCGCAGTGGTCTAAGGCACTGCATCGCAGTGCTAGCTGTGCCACTAGAGATCCTGGTTCGAATCCAGGCTCTGTCGCAGCCGGCCGTGACCGGGAGACTCATGGGCGGCGCACAATTGGCCCAGCGTCGTCCAGGATAGGGGAGGGAATGGCCGGCAGGGATGTAGCTCAGTTGATAGAGCATGGTGTTTGCAACGCCAGGGTTGTGGGTTCGATTCCCTCGGGGGGCCAGTATGAAAAAAAAGAAAAAGAAAAGTGTATTCACTAACTGTAAGTCGCTCTGGATAAGAGCGTCTGCTAAATGACTAAAATGTAAATGTAAATGTAAGATCTCACCCCGTGGGGTCAAAATGATCACAAGAACGGTGAGCAAAAATCCCAGAACCACACGGGGGGACCTAGTGAATGACCTGCAGAGAGCTGGGACCAAAGTAACAAAGCCTACCATCAGTAACACACTACGCCGCCAGGGACTCAAATCCTGCAGTGCCAGACGTGTCCCCCTGCTTAAGTCAGTACATGTCCAGGCCCGTCTGAAGTTTGCTAGAGTGCATTTGGATGATTCAGAAGAGGATTGGGAGAATGTCATATGGTCAGATGAAACCAAAATATAACTTTTTGGTAAAAACTCAACTCGTCGTGTTTGGAGGACAAAGAATACTGAGTTGCATCCAAAGAACACCATACCTACTGTGAAGCATGGGGGTGGAAACATCATGCTTTGGGGCTGTTTTTCTGCAAAGGGACCAGGACGACTGATCCGTGTAAAGGGAAGAATGAATGGGGCCATATATCGTGAGATTTTGAGTGAAAACCTCCTTCCATCAGCAAGGGCATTGAAGATGAAACGTGGCTGGGTCTTTCAGCATGACAATGATCCCAAACACACCGCCCGGGCAACGAAGGAGTGGCTTCGTAAGAAGCATTTCAAGGTCCTGGAGTGGCCTAGCCAGTCTCCAGATCTCAACCCCATAGAAAATCTTTGGAGGGAGTTGAAAGTCCGTGTTGCCCAGCGACAGCCCCAAAACATCACTGCTCTAGAGGAGATCTGCATGGAGGAATGGGCCAAAATACCAGCAACAGTGTGTGAAAACCTTGTGAAGACTTACAGAAAACGTTTGACCTGTGTCATTGCCAACAAAGGGTATATAACAAAGTATTGAGAAACTTTTATTATTGACCAAATACTTATTTTCCACCATAATTTGCAAATAAATGCATTAAAAATCCTACAATGTGATTTTCTGGATTTTTTTTCTCATTTTGTCTGTCATAGTTGACGTGTACCTATGATGAAAATTACAGGCCTCTCTCATCTTTTTAAGTGGGAGAACTTGCACAATTGGTGGCTGACTAAATACTTTTTTTCCCCACTGTATGTGTGTGTGTGGAAGAGAGTAGGATTTGTGTTCTATGTTTTGTGTTGGTTTGTGAGTTCTGTTAAGTGTTACTGTTTGTCTATGGGGGGAAAGAACGAAGCGACAGCTGGTCTGTCTACTTGCTGTTGTTTAGGCTTGGAGAGAGCTGCTTGGGAGCTCTTCCCACTCTGAAATCGCACTGGTGAATGAACTACGCATGCGTGTGATTTTATGAGTTTAGAGTTACGTAGAGTAAATGTGCCACTCCCCTGCCTGCACTGAGCTGCTGGGAGACGCAGACTCAGAGCAGACAGAGAGGGAGGGGGAGATTTAGACACGAATAGAGTGTTCTGTTTGTTAAATCGGCTGTTGCTTAACGATGAAACTATTTGATTGAGATCTATTGAATTGATAAATTGAGATATGTTGACGGATTAATAAATAAAATAAAAAATAAAATAAATAAATAAAATGATATTGAGCTATTTATACTATTCTTGAGTTAAGTTGTTTGCTTATTTCTTAGAGTGAGTATGACTAGAGGAGTATTGAATGGTTGAAATAACCCAGTGAGTGCATAAAATACTAAATTCTTGTCTGTTCTTTGTTCTTCTGTGATATGAGAGACGATAAGAAGGAGGAGACAGAGAGAGAGAGGAGGTGCTGACAAGTGCATCATGCGACAGAGTGTGCTGCAACGGATCAAGTCAAATCAAGGTTGGTACTGTTCTATTCACAAAACTTACCTTCCCATAGAGGATATTTTGGGTGCCTAGCATATTTGATGTTATGACAATTTGACAAGGACTTGGCAACAGACTGATCAATTGATGTAATTAAGAATTGCATTTTGGAGTTTTTGTGCATGAGTGGGTTTGATTAGAGTTGAGTGGGGAAATCGAGCACTGACATTATTCTGTAAAATTAAGGTCATTGGGTGCTTATTAAGCAATGGGGTTTGTGAGTGCTGTAGTGTTGCAGGATTAGAGGTCTTTCTTTTTTGGATTGCTCTGAAGTTGACTACTTTCATTTATTTTCCTGATCGGATGCGGTAAGATTGCCACTAATCAATAATTTGGTAAAATAAAATAATATAAAATTAATTGATACAAATAAGTAAATTGATTAATAAATTGATGAATGAATAAATTAATAAATTAATACATTTGGGAAAAAAAAAAGAGAGGGAACAATAGGCTACATAGTCTAAAATAATAAAATAATTCACAATAAAGGAATATAAAAGAGTTGTTACAAGGGGGAAAAAGGACATAAAAACTATGAAAGTAATTACTCCTGTTGATGTAGTAGAAAATAGTAATCCTTTAGTTAATGGTATTGCAAGGTTATCTGGAAAAGGGAATAAACGTTGGCGTGACATTGAACAACCATGGCTAGTGGAAGGGATTCTTAACCCTGACGTCATCAACATGATGAAAGTGCTTGAATAATAGAGAGAGGAAAAGCAAAAACGACCATAAAGATGAATCCAAAACTCCAAAAGTAAGAAGAAAACGAGATGTCTGGAAACTAAGGGTGGAGTGAGGTTCAGGAAGATGGAACTTGAAGATGATGATGATCAGAGTGATTGAGAGGAGATCATGGGTGGATATGACTCTGTGATCAGAAGGAAGTTGGCAAGAGAGGAAAGAAGGGGTGATGGAAGTTGAAGGAAGAAGAAGGATACTAGAGATTCGATCTCTGATGAAAGTGAAGATGGAGAAAGCGATGAAGATTTGGAGATTAAAGGTGCTTTATGTTCAGGAGGATTTTATCCTACAATGACTAGCACAGAAGAAATAGAAAGAGATATAGACCGATGCGTATCATGCCTGGATAAAGGGAATAATTTAGAAGAAGTAAGAGAACTGGAAGAACAACTCAAGAAGCTGAAGATACAGAAGGGAAAAAACTGCTGAGAAAAGGATCCCAAGAATTGGAGAAGAATAATACATTGAGGCAAAGGAAAGAGAGCACAAGTAAAAAGATGATGCCAGATGATATTTCGAGGACAGAACCTAGAATATAAGCCTTTGAAGAATACCGATATGTCAGATATACTTGAGAAGCTGCCTACTCTTCAAGATGGAGCATATCCTTGGATTTCAAAATTGGAAGAAATTATGGTGGGAACATAGTCAGCCATAGGAGACATTAAGAGACTTTTGGCTAATCTCCTTGGGATTCCAGATATGGAAGAAATTTTTCAGAGAGCTGGACTTAATAGATATGTGGGGATTGAAGTGAATGACCCTGAGTTGTTGGCTGCAAGTAGAAATCGGCTGTGGAGAGCACTGAAAGATACGTTTCCAACAAATGTGCATCCTGACAACATTCTGATTGACCCACTAGGACAACAAGAAAATCTGAGAACCTATGTGTCAAGAGTTCATCAAGTGTGGATAAATATTACTGGAAATGATCCAGATGTGAGTCAAATTGAGAAGTCAATTTTGAGAGCTAAACTGCAGATGGGACTGCCCTCACCAGTAAGGAGCAAACTGGCAGAGGTGGTTGGACTTGGAAGCATGACAAAAGGTGTCTATAGAGATCATATAGCCCATCAAGTGGATCTGTACAGGAAAAAGGAACACAACAAGAAAGAACAGGACCAAGAAACTCTCAGAAAACTAAATGAAATACAACTGGGGGAGAATAAGAAGGAGAAGAAATAAGCTTTGGTTATGAAGAATTAGTGTGCACCAAATCAACAATCACTGCTACAGCTTCAACTGGACCAATTCCAACTGCGATTGTACCAGCCACAACTAGTGGTACAAGTTGTTTCATATCCATAGCCAGTTTCTGGACAGACAAAGAATTGGAGAGGAAGAGGACGAGAAGGCTTAGAAAGAGGAAGAGGAGGAAGATTTAAGCCATACTTCCAGCAATCTTGAGAAGTGTGTTATGATTGTGGACAGGTTGGTGACTTTGCCTGTGAGTGTAATGGGCCAGAAGGAAACACAAGAGGGAATTTCAGAGGAAGATACAGGAGCAAGTGAAGATCATCTGGAGGACAGGTGAACCCTTATAGGGGCAAGGAGCAAGGATTCTAGGGGTGCCCAGAAGATCCGAAAGGGGGGTGTCAGCTGGTAGCACCAGTTAGGGGAAAAAGATCCAACAATTGAGGTGAAAATAAACAACGGACCATGGGAAGTGATGATGGATAGCAGAACTGCTTTTATCTGTGTTCAGCCTGAAGAAGTTACACATCTCACTATGTCAAATCAACTAATTAGGACAGGGATTTGAGGGAGTGAAACAGTTGATTACTCTTAAGGAACCAATTGAGCTCTGCTATGAAAATTAGAAAATTACAATACCCATACTGGTATCAGAACATACACCTATTGCATTGTTGGGAAGAGATGCATTGTGGAAGTTGAACTGTACAATAAGATGTACACCAGACGGCTGTCTGGTAGAAGTGCCAAAGGAAAAGGTTTACCAATTGTTAATGATGACAGAGATGGATTAGTCTATAGTATTCTGGATTGGAAATCTCAGTGAAGATTTTTTGAAGCAGGCTAAAATATGGAAGAAATTTAAGGGGGAACATATGCCAGATGCGAGGCTTCTGGAATATCCATTTCAATTCAGCTCAAGTATTTTAAGAATGCTGCATGATTGAACTCAGAGGAATGGTTGAGTCATCAATCAAAGAAAGTTAAACTCAGCTCATGTTGAATAATTTTAGGACCACAAGGAGCAGCTATGAAGATAAACGCAGATGATTATCTGGATAAAGAATTTGAGATTGAGAAGAGTGTGCCACATGTAACCTAGTTGGTTTCTGAAGGCTATGAGCAGAAGTAAATAGGAGAAATTATGACAGAAGCAGAGAAAGCAGTTTTTGTACTGATGAAAGAGAATTGGGGGATTTGGAGGAGTGAAGATCAGCGATTTCTCAAAATGATGATTTTGGCTCAAGGACAAGGTGAGTCATAAGCTGTACGGATGACACATGAATCTATTTGCAGTGTGAAGATGGATTGAGAATCTATTAAAGAGGAGATGTTGCAAAAAGTTCAAGAATGTTTGTGATATCAAAGTAGTACTGATATTGGATTTGTGAAATCAGCCCAATTGAGGTGAAAGTTGAACTTTGACGAGGAGGCAGACCTCCTTGGAAGAATCAGTATCCATTGAAAGATGAAGCAATCCAAGGGATTGAACCAGAAATTGAAGGACTTTCAAAAGCAGGTGTTTTGAAGTCAATAGAAAAAATCCTCAGAGTAAGAATGTTTGTTGTTTTGGGAGAAACCATGAGGGGTTGATAGTAGCGCCTCTGGACCTATTAGGTCTGATGATTTAGGAAGCTAGGGGTTAGCTAATGTTGCAAGGGGGGAGATTAGGAGAAAGATCACAAAGGAGTAGGGTTTTTTGGAACCATATTTGATTGAACAGATTGACTATGTCATAGGCAGGTGGACAATCTGTATGAAAAATAATGTTTACAGGGGGTGACTGTTATTCTTGTTTACATTCCTACACCAAGAGGTGCATAAGATGTCAAACTAAGCTAAAATATGCTCAATCGTTTGCCAAGTTTTTGTGTAAAGAAGTCATAAGCAGGTGGGGACTTCCGGATCAAATATCCTAAAATTAGTGGGAAAGGAATTTGTGGATAAATCAGTGAAATGGTGTTTGAAAAAATTAGAGGGAAAGGAATTTGTGGATAAATCAGTTAAATGGTTTTTGAAAAATTAAGAGAAAAGTCAGACTAAAAAGTTATGGAAAGCTAGGGTTGAAGGAACTCTAGGACAGTCAGCTCAGCTTCAATGTTAGTAAGAGGGATAGAACAGTGGTGAAGGGATTTAGAGTTAAGTGGAGAGATAATTATGTAGAAGAAGTGTTGTTATGAGGACAAGAAGTAGAAGCTGTTTCACCTAGTGAAAGGAAGTATATTTTGTACAACGATATGAAGTGGATTATGAGTGATTGCTCACTTATTTTGAGTAATGTTAGAGGGAAAGATTAGGGAGAATACTATCATGGAGGTACAGGATGAGTTCTTTGATTTTGATGGAAGACAAGAAGATATATCTGATCAATACTGCTCGTTAGGGAAGAGAGAAACTAAATGGAAGGCATATGGATTTGATTCTTCCTATTTGGGAAATTAAAGATGGATTGGCAGGTAGGAATCTTTAGTTCAACAGTTAACTCATTCTGTAAGATCAGTGAGGAATCTTGAGGGTCCATGTCTGTTGAGAATTCCAGCACTAGGAACATGGGGTTGAATCTTAGAGAAGGTGGCTAAACCTCTATCAAGTACGTGTAAATCTTATGCTTTATCATGGCTGTTGTATCAGCATCAATCATTAACAGATACAATAATGTCGTTGTCGAAGCATTTGTTTAGGCCTAGGTTTAAGTGTTCTTGGTTAAATGAATTAACCTATGTGAATTTGTTAGATAGGAAGGAAAATCAGTTAACAGCGCTTCATGAAGCATTGGAGGTGAAACCCGTGAGGGCTAAAAGCTGTTTTTGTTTAAATAAAACATATGATGGAAAGAGGGGGGGGATATCAGGGGAATATCAGATGGTGATGATTATATGATGACTTTGGGGTAAGCATGAACATAAGGTTCGTAATGAGAAATATAATGTAACTTTTGATGTTTCATTTAGTAAGAAGAGAAGGACTTTGATGGGGTGAGAGAAGTTTTTGCATGGTAATGTGACTATTGGGAATTTTAGAGATATTTAGGGGGTTTGTGGTGAGAAAGAATATATTCTTACCCTATGGATGGAAAGGATATTGTTACATGTTGAAGTTGAAGCTTTTATATGAGGTTTTTAAAATTAAAAGAGGGGAAGCACGGGAAAGAGATAAATCTGATTCTGAAAGAGAGACATTTCATAGTCTGGAAGCCTACCATTGGAGGATAAGTCTAGGAGAGAAGTGGGGACTTTTTCCATGGTATGGTGTAAAATTTTTGGAAGATAACATAGATAATATTACCTATACTTTGAAGGGTTTTGCAAATGAAACGATAAGAGGGTTTAACCTTCTGTAAAGACTCAAAGGAGTATTGATGGATAGATATCAATTTTGAATATCCGATCATTTTTCACACATTCTTAAATATTAGTGTGATTATAGTGTTTTGTGATGAATCAAAGGAGGGAAATGGAATGTGATTCATTTTATATATAATTTTATATATAATTTTAGTTGATATTGATGTTTTAATTTGAATGTGTTGTTTTGCAAAATATACTGTTTGGTCTTTTCTTTTCTTCCAGAAGCATATGGGGGAATGTGTAGAGGGGATTCAAATACTCAAAGAGGGAACAATATGAGTGGACTGGAGGAAGTGGAACAAGGAAGGTGTGGAAATGTTCAGATTCCATCATCGGCGTTACATTGGAAGTCGACACTGCTGAGGAGATGAAGTGTAGTGGACTACATTCCAGTGTCTGCAATGATATATAGACATATTTGCATGTGTAATACATAATTTGTGTCATATTCTTTCTGTATTAATTTTTGAAGAATGATATTTGCTGTTATTGGGTACATGTGGGGATCTCAGATGTTTTTGTTTATTTCGTGGATGCTTATGGATATTGGGTCTAGGCAGGGACAGAGAGAATCCACAGGAGGGTCCGATGGGTCGACCAGCCTGAATGTGGACAAATGTTATTGTATTTTGTTTGCTGAGGCTTTCATGTGTATTTAAATTGCATCATAGTTTAAAATGCATTGATAAAGATGTATGAATTGATCTGTAGTACTTAAGTGGTTGCCTGGGGCAGAGGGGCCGTGAGAGAATTTTACTGTCTTGATTGATTGATGGATATTTGGAAAGAAAGCTGCCAGACAGGTTTTTCGCTCTCACACTCCATCAAGATTTGTTCATATTTCATAGAAATGTATTCACACTCCATAAAGATTTGTTCATATTTCATAGAAATATATTTACACTCCATAGAAAAAGGTGTTTACTCTCCATACAATTTGGTTTATTGTTAAAGTTACTCAATAAGAGAAAAATTGTTATTTGTCATAATCCTATTCTTTTTGTTTTCGAGACTTAGTTAGTCTCGAAGGGGGGAAATATATGGTATCTGGACAATTTATGACTTTGCTAATGGTTGCAAATGGTCTTAGAGGATGTTGACTCAGCTTAAGGGAGCATCTGGAGAGTAGTTCTATAGGGGCACCCTAAAGCAGAGGAAGTCTGTTAGGTGGAGTCCTGGGATTGGTCTGTAGGGGAAAACACCCATATTATGTTACATAGGGCATAGGATATAAATACCATGGTTAAAACAGAGGATGGGGAGAATAACATATTAGAGATTGGAGCCGGTTATTCTCCAGATATCGGCAGATGTCTGTAAATTGACGCTGGAATCCTTTGATATAATAAACCTTTATAATCAAAGTACAGTGTCAGCGGAATTCTTGTTCTCACAGCATCTCAGCATAGTTTTCTCGACACTACACTATTCTCTGCCCTTCACAAGAATTACTATTGTTATACAAGTTGAAATCATTTCACCAAAAACCATGAATAAAAATTACTGACCTTTTCCTTGCAGTTTGGATTTAAATGCTTTTTCAAACTCGTTAACGTCTTTATCGTTCATAAGAGTAATCACCGGCCTGTTTATAACCTTAACGTCGAAGGCCAGGACTATTCTCCACGGATGCAATCACCCGCACGTGCACGGTTTCGGTGTCCTTAGAACGACAAAGACGTATTTAAGCTCCGCTCGAAGAAACCACTTGTCACAAGAATTTCTATCTCTAATTCAACCTAAGCTTGAATTATTACCAGAGGTTGTAAGGCTCTTGTTTTAATCATAAATGATTCAAGGTCCACAACCAGCAAGAATGATCTGTATTTTTATTCATGGAGAGCTCTGGCGCCAAAACCCATACACTCCTGTTTTATACCCCTTGACACACAAAGGCACTTTGCTCCGCCCACCTTTAGGAGGCTTTTTTTAACCCGTTTTCTCAGTCCCCTTCACCCTGGAATGTTTAGTCCCGCCCCCCTCTGTTAGTGGGTTGCCACTACATTATAACTCTAACACCGTTCACACATTTATACTGTATTTGGGGTGAAATCCTTTAGTCATTATTCTTAAAATACAAATTAATCTAACAGAGACACAGAGCCCTAGGACATCTTCTGACAGCTCTACCATTCACTACACCACCATCAATCACTCTACTGTGAGACACAGAGCCCTAGGACCTCATCTGACAGCTCTACCATTCACTACACCATCATCAATCACTCTACTGTGAGACACAGAGCTCTAGGACCTCATCTGACAGCTCTACCATTCACTACACCACCATCAATCACTCACAATACTTCAGAAACAAGTCAGAAATACTTCTTCTAGTGTTGATAAACAAGTCAACAATCCTTCTACTGGCATTCATTACCAAATCAACAATACTTCTATACTGGCATTCATCACCAAATCAACAATACTTCCATACTGGCATTCATTTCCAAAATCAACTGTGTAATCTGAACCTACAGCGTTCCTAATTCCCTCTGGAGGAAGTGATCTGATGTAAATGTTCCATGTTTGTTTTGTCTTCAATGTGCCACTGCTAGGTTCACTAATATCAATATCCAGCCTGATTGGGTTGAAGCTGTTATAGATCCAACCAACAGGACAGTTATTCTCAATATTCTTCTAACCGTACTACAGGGTGGTTTTGAAACAGATGCTTCATAATATTCATAGTTTACTGACTCAACTACTAATTACCAATCATCTATGGCAGTTATATACACACAGCTGTTTATTACAACTGTGTCTATGTGTGTGTGTGTGTGTGTTTGTTTGTGTGTGTGGCTAGAAGCAACATGAGACCCCCCACAATAAGACAGGGATAGATAACATCCCACATGTTAGACTGCAGACCAAGGATGTTATTTCTGAGCTTTTCATCAGCACAACTAAAAACATCTCTGTCCTTTGACACACATGTGCACACGCACACACACACACACACACACACACACACACACACACACACACACACACACACACACACACACACACACACACACACACACACACACACACACACACACACACACACACACACACATCCACGTTTTCCTGTTCACCTGTTTTGACTTCCTGTGGGTAAGCCCTGTGCCTCCTGCCATGTGTGTGTGTTATCAGCGTGTGTAGCGTGTGTGTAGCGATGTGTGTGTGTAAGTGTGTGCGCAGCATGTGTGTGTGTGTGTGTGTGTGTGCAGCGTGTGTGTTTGTGTGTGTTTGAGAGTCTTTGAAGTCAGGTGAGGTGCAGTCTTAAGGCGCATGCTTCCCAGAAAATAAAATGGGAAGAGTTCGTTCATATATTATGATGACATTTTGTGACGTTTTTGTTTGTTTTAACGGTAAGTCTTCGTTGTCATTCAAGAAGAGAGGACTCGTTTTCATGCTCATTGTTCCATTGAGAAATACTGCACCAAACATCTCACTTAGATGTAACATTGCGCAACTAAGATCTCCTCTGCAAAAAACGTCAAAATTAATGACATATTTCTTGAGTTATCTTAGATTAATTCTGACTATTTTGAGGAAGTGTATACTGGTTACAGTGTCTCAAAATGGACAAACAGTACCATCGCCGCTTTTTTCTCATTTTTCAAGGTCTTTTAAGGGAGTGTGCTGACGGCTAGCCGAACTGAAGCATGCTGATGGCTAGCCGAACTGAAGCATGCTGACGGCTAGCCGAACTGAAGCATGCTGACGGCTAGCTGAACTGAAGCATGCTGAAGGCTAGCCGAACTGAAGCATGCTGACGATTAGCCGAACTGAAGCATGCTGACGGCTAGCCGAACTGAAGCATGCTGACGGCTAGCCGAACTGAAGCATGCTGACGGCTAACCGAACTGAGTTGCTACATACATTTTTGGACATCAATTAATGATATGTACCCATTGAATAAAATAATATAAATTCCTCATGAGCTTTGTTCAACTGTCTTACCCCATCAGAACCCAAAATATACGCTTGTTTTACTCCAATGTTTGTATATAAAAAAGTTTATGTAAACAAACACTATGTAGCCTCAAGAAATTGTTAAAACTATCATTTTGATATCATGGATGGTCAGTCCTTGCATCCATTGCTCAGTCAGAATTTGAGTGGTTACATTTCTCCAGCCCCATCCCTCAGACTTTTACTGAAACAGAGGTGGGGAGTACGCTTTGTTATTGTTTCTACTGCTGATTGTAGCTTTAATCTGACACTAAACACCAGTTGATGTTGTTTCTACTGCTGATTGTATCTTTAATCTGACACTAAACACCAGTTCCTCTAACAGCTAGTGTTTACAAATACAATGTTCTGTTCACAGCTCAGCCTGGTCACTATAAATACCATTCGATTTCTGACATTTGTAAAGGTCCTGAGGACGTTGATATATGCCTTCCTAGCCGTTCACTGGGTGTGAACTCATGAAGCGTCCTCAGACCACACAGACCAAGCACTCAGACAAAATACTCTAGCAAGCCGGGAGAGTACTTGACGATACTTTATAAAAACAACGCATTGTTTTTAATTATTTTGTTTTAAGTCTTCCCCAAACCATAGCCCTAACCCTGCAACCACGCGGAATGAACCCTGTAACCACGTGGAATTAATGCGTCAAATATAGACGTTCATCTATATTATGTTGAATTTCGAAAAAGAAACTATGAGAAACTGTGAGCTCAGGTTGCACAGTTAGCTGACTGGACTGGACTGGACTGTATGAGGATATCAATTGGCAGTGTGTGTGTGTGTGTGTGTGTGTGCGTGTGTGTGTGTGTGTTTGTTGACTCACCCACGACCATGATGTTGAACTCGAAGCCAGCCTTCATGGTCTTGCGTCTCATCTGGTCCAGAACGGCCTCGATGCCCACGTAGCCGAAGAGGTCATGACCTTTAATGGTTCCCTGGAGACAATGGAGACCCTGGCTTTCTGTAGGGCAAGGGTTCGCGACCTCGACCTCTACCTCCATCTCTCTCTCTATGTCTACTTCTCTCTCCATCTCTCGCTCCTCCATCCCTCTCTTCTCCTCGGCTACTCCCTCCTCTTTCTCTTCCGCTGGTTTGTCTTCTACTGCTTTTACTTCCTCTTCCTCCATCCCTCTCTCCTCCATCGAGGCGGGTTTCTCCTGCTCTAGCACCTTAGTTGTGTCTGAAAGAGAGTGAGAGAGAGAGAGAGAGAGAGAGAGAGAGAGAGAGAGAGAGAGAGAGAGAGAGAGAGAGAGAGAGAGAGAGAGAGAGAGAGAGAGAGAGGGAATGGTTAGTGACTCGATGAAAGACTGAAAAACAGAGGTATGAGACACACACCCAAAGACGTGTGGACACACAACATCATTTGATCACTGCATACATTGATATCATAAATGCCAGTCAGTCTTTAGAGTGTGTGTTTGTGTGTGTACTTGTGTGTGTTAGTGTGGTGTTGTGGGGCTCAACTCTCAGAACCTTTTAAAGATCCTTTGATGTTAAAGTCCACAGCCACAGTGATGGATATACACACACACACACACACACACACACACACACACACACCAACACACATACATACACACACACACACACACACACACACACACACACACACACACACACACACACACACACACACACACACAGATACACAGACACATGTGGATACTGTATTGTATGTCTCCATTCAACAAGCTAGGGGCTGAAGCCCAAGTGTTTGTATTTATTATGAATCCCCATTAGTTCCTGCCAAGGCAGCAGCTACTCTTCCTGGGGTTTATTATGGATCCCCATTAGTTCCTGCCAAGGCAGCTGCTACTCTTCCTGGGGTTTATTAAGGATCCCCATTAGTTCCTGTCAAGGCAGCAGCTACTCTTCCTGGGGTTTATTATGGATCCCTATTAGTTCCTGCCAAGGCAGCTGCTACTCTTCCTGGGGTTTATTAAGGATCCCCATTAGTTCCTGTCAAGGCAGCAGCTACTCTTCTTGGGGTTTATTATGGATCTCCATTAGTTCCTGCCAAGGCAGCAGCTACTCTTCCTGGGGTTTATTATGGATCCCCATTAGTTCCTGCCAAGGCAGCTGCTACTCTTCCTGGGGTTTATTATGGATCCCCATTAGTTCCTGTCAAGGCAGCAGCTACTATTCCTGGGGTCCCCCCAATTTTAAGAACATTACAATACATTCACAACAGATTTCACAACACATTAAGTGTGTTCCCTCAGGCCCCTACTCCACTACCACATATCTACAACACAAAATCCAAGTGTACGTGTGTGTATAATGCATATGTTTTCATGTGTGTGTGTCTGCATGTGTCTGTGCCTGTGTGTGTGTCTCTTCACAGTCCCCGCTGTTCCATAAGGTGTATTTGTATCATTAAAAAAAATAATGTGTTACTGCTTCCATGAGTTTACTCAATGTTGAATGGAGTTCCATGTAGTTATGGCTCTATGTAGTACTGTGCGCCTCCCATAGTCTGTTCTGGACTTGGGGACTGTGAAGAGACCTCTGGTGGCATGTCTTGTTGGGTATGCATGGGTGTCTGTGTGCTAGTAGTTTGAACAGACAGCTCAGTGCATTCAACATGTCAATACCTCTCACAAAAATAAGTAGTGATGAAGTCAATCTCTCTTCCACTTTGAGCCATGAGAGATTGACCTGCATATTATTAATATTAGCTCTCTGTGTACATTTGAGGGACAGCCATGCTGCCTTGTTCTGGACCAATTGTAATTTCCCCATGTCCCTCTTTGTGTCACCTGACTACACGACTGGACTGGACAGTAGTCCAGGTGTGACAAAACTAGGGCCTGTAGGACCTGCCTTGTTGATAGTGTTGTTAAGAAGGCAGAACAGCACTTTATTATGGACAGACCTCCCCATCTTAGTTGCATCCACATGTTTTGACCATGACAGTTTACAATCCAGGGTTACTCCAAGCAGTTTAGTCCCCTCAACTTGCTCAATTTCCACATTATTCATTACAATATTTAGTTGAGGTTTAGGGTTAAGTTAAAGATTTGTCCCAAATACAATGCTTTTAGTTTTTTTTAATTATATTTAGTACTAGCTTATTTCTTGTCACCCAATCTGAAACTGACTGCAGCTCTTTGTTAAGTGTTGCAGTGATTTCACTTGATGAGGTAGCTGACATGTATAGTGTTGAGTCATCAGCATACATAGACACACATGCTTTACTCAGAGCCAGTGGCATGTCATTAGTAAATATTGAAAAAAGTAAGGGGCCTAGACAGCTGCCCTGGGGAATGCCTGACTACCTGTATTGTGTTGGAGAGGCTTCCATTAAAGAACACCCTCCGTGTTCTGTTAGGCAGGTAACTCTGTATCCACAATATGGCAGGTGGAGTAAAGCCATAACACATTTGTTTTTCCAGCAGCAGACTATGATTGATAATGATTGATAATGTCAAAACAGCTCCCACAATCTTTTTATCATAGATTTCACTCAGCCAATCATCAGTAATTTGTGTAAGTGTTGAATGCCCTTCCCTTTAAGGGTGCTGAAAGTCAGGTGTTCATTTGTTTACTGTGAAATAGCATTGTATCTGGTCAAACACAATTTTTTCCAAAAGTCTACTAAGGGTTGTAACAAGCTGATTGGTCGGCTGTTTGAGCCAGTAAATGGTACAGTGGGGGAAAAAAGTATTTAGTCAGCCACCAATTGTGCAAGTTCTCCCACTTAAAAAGATGAGAGAGGCCTGTAATTTTCATCATAGGTACACGTCAACTATGACAGACAAAATGAGAAAAAAAAATCCAGAAAATCACATTGTAGGATTTTTAATGAATTCATTTGCAAATTATGGTGGAAAATAAGTATTTGGTCAATAACAAAAGTTTCTCAATACTTTGTTATATACCCTTTGTTGGCAATGACACAGGTCAAACGTTTTCTGTAAGTCTTCACAAGGTTTTCACACACTGTTGCTGGTATTTTGGCCCATTCCTCCATGCAGATCTCCTCTAGAGCAGTGATGTTTTGGGGCTGTCGCTGGGCAACACAGACTTTCAACTCCCTCCAAAGATTTTCTATGGGGTTGAGATCTGGAGACTGGCTAGGCCACTTCAGGACCTTGAAATGCTTCTTACGAAGCCACTCCTTCGTTGCCCGGGCGGTGTGTTTGGGATCATTGTCATGCTGAAAGACCCAGCCACGTTTCATCTTCAATGCCCTTACTGATGGAAGGAGGTTTTCACTCAAAATCTCACGATACATGGCCCCATTCATTCTTTCCTTTACACGGATCAGTCGTCCTGGTCCCTTTGCAGAAAAACAGCCCCAAAGCACGATGTTTCCACCCCCATGCTTCACAGTAGGTATGGTGTTCTTTGGATGCAACTCAGCATTCTTTGTCCTCTAAACACGACGAGTTTAGTTTTTACCAAAAAGTTCTATTTTGGTTTCATCTGACCATATGACATTCTCCCAATCCTCTTCTGGATCATCCAAATGCACTCTAGCAAACTTCAGACGGGCCTGGACATGTACTGGCTTAAGCAGGGGGACACGTCTCGCACTGCAGGATTTGAGTCCCTGGCGGCGTAGTGTGTTACTGATGGTAGGCTTTGTTACTTTGGTCCCAGCTCTCTGCAGGTCATACACTAGGTCCCCACGTGTGGTTCTGGGATTTTTGCTCACCGTTCTTGTGATCATTTTGAACCCACAGGGTGAGATCTTGCGTGGAGCCCCAGATCGAGGGAGATTATCAGTGGTCTTGAATGTCTTCCATTTCCTAATAATTGCTCCCACAGTTGATTTCTTCAAACCAAGTTGCTTACCTATTGCAGATGCAGTCTTCCTAGCCTGGTGCAGGTCAACAATTTTGTTTCTGGTGTCCTTTGACAGCTCTTTGGTCTTGGCCATAGTGGAGTTTGGAGTGTGACTGTTTGAGGTTGTGGACAGGTGTCTTTTATACTGATAACAAGTTCAAACAGGTGCCATTAATACAGGTAACGAGTGGAGGACAGAGGAGCCTCTTAAAGAAGAAGTTACAGGTCTGTGAGAGCCAGAAATCTTGCTTGTTTGTAAGTGACCAAATACTTATTTTCCACCATAATTTGCAAATAAATTCATAAAAAATCCTACAATGTGATTTTCTGGAGAAAAAAAATCTCAATTTGTCTGTCATAGTTGACGTGTACCTATGATGAAAATTACAGGCCTCTCTCATCTTTTTAAGTGGGAGAATTTACACAATTGGTGGCTGACTAAATACTTTTTTCCCCCACTGTACTTTGCTATTCTTGCATAGCGGAATGACTTTTGCTTCCCTCCAGGCCTGAGGGCACACACTTTCTAGTAGGCTTAGATTGAAGAGATGGCAAATAGGAGTGGCAATATCGTCCGCTATCATCCTCAGTAATTTTCCATCCAAGTTGTCAGACCCCGGTGGCTTGTCATTGTTGATAGACAACAATAATTGATTCACCTCTTCCACACTCACTTTATGGAATTAAAAATTGCAATGCCTGTCTTTCATAATTTGGTCAATTATGCATGAATGTGTAGGTTCAGAATTTGTTGTTGGCATGTCATGCCTAAGTTTGCTAACCTTGCCAATGAAAAAAAGCAGTTGGCAATATCAGTTGGTTTTGTGGGGTTGTTATGTGCACACATTTGACTCCCATTGACATCAACGATTGAGGAAAATACCTGAGCCACACATGCACACACACACGCACACACACACACACACACACACACACACACACACACACAAAGGCCCTAAAAGAACAGCACTTCACAGCTATGTCATTACCAAGGACTATACATAATACAGTTAATTTAACACTACAATACTGAGGTTTATATGACACTTCCTGCATTATCTCTGTTGTTATGACTCGTCATGAACAGGTGGAGATTAGTTTGATTGACTTCCTGTATTATCTCTGTTGTTATGACTCATCATTAACAGGTGGAGATTCGTTTGATTGACTTCCTGTATTATCTCTGTTGTTATGACTCATCATTATCAGGTGGAGATTAGTTTGATTGACAGACAGACAGCACATGTAGGAGACAGATACACATATATACAGAGATGAATGGAGCGAGGAGACCTTATGTTATGATCTTATGCCATGTGTGGACATCCAAGTCTTTGAGGGTTGCGCCCTCACACGTGAACAAATACACACATAGCCTAACACAGACAGACAGACGCGCATGAGGAAGGTCCTAGTCCTATATTAACCCAGTGACACAGCACCACTAATCTGCTACAGCTGACATCAGCCCTCTGACATGTCTGCTCTTTCATTACCTGGCCTACCAGTGTGTGTGTGTGTGTGTGTGTGTGTGTGTGTGTGTGTGTGTGTGTGTGTGTGTGTGTGTGTGTGTGTGTGTGTGTGTGTGTGTGTGTGTGTGTGTGTAGGTATACAATGGGTGTTCTGGTAGGGTGTGTGTGTGTGTGTGTGTGTGTGTGTGTGTGTGTGTGTGTGTGTGTGTGTGTGTGTGTGTGTGTGTGTGTGTGTGTGTGTGTGTGTGTGTGTAGGTATATAATGGGTGTTCTGGTAGGGGTGTGTGAGTGTGTGTGTGTGTGTGTGTGTGTGTGTGTGTGTGTGTGTGTGTGTGTGTGTGTGTGTGTGTGTGTGTGTGTGTGTGTGTGTGTGTGTGTGTGTGTGTGTGTGTGTGTGTGTGTGTGTGTGTGTGTGTGTGTGTGTGCAGTAGTCTCAATACAGTAAGAGGATTGGTTGACCATGTCCCTGAGAGTCATGATGTCTACAGAACAGAACAGAGTAAAGCAAGAGAACCTGAGAGTCATCACCCACCCTAGCTCCATCACCCATCCCCTCTAGCTCCATCACCCATCCCCTCTAGCTCCATCACCCATCCCCTCTAGCTCCATCACCCATCCCCTCTAGCTCCATCACCCATCCCCTCTAGCTCATCACCCATCCCCTCTAGCTCATCACCCATCCCCTCTAGCTCATCACCCATCCCCTCTAGCTCCATCACCCATCCCCTCTAGCTCCATCACCCATCCCCTCTAGCTGTAAATAATGTGTCTCTGTTCCAACTCTCTACTGTCCCTGTATATAATGTGTCTGTGTTGATATATTATCTGTGTACTGGTAGGTATATAATGGGTATTCTGGTAGGTATATAATGTGTATTCTGGTAGGTATATAATGTGTATTCTGGTAGGTAAATAATGTGTATTCTGGTAGGTATATAATGGGTATTCTGGTAAGTATATAATGGGTATTCTTGTAGGTATATAATGTGTTTTCTGGTAGGTATATAATGAGTATTCTGGTAGGTATATCCTATAGAAAATGTGTGGGAAGAACTGAAAAAGTGTGTGCGAGCAAGGAGGCCTACAAACCTGACTCAGTTACACCAGCTCTGTCAGGAGGAATGGGCCAAAATTCACCCAACTTATTGTGAGAAGCTTGTGGAAGGCCACCCGAAATGTTTGACCCAAGTTAAACAATTTAAAGGCAATGCTACCAAATACTAATTGAGTGTATGTCAACTTCTGACCCACTGGGAAGTGATGAATGAAATAAAAGCTGAAATAAATCATTCTCTCTGCTATTATACTGACATTTCACATTCTTAAAATAAAATGAAAAAAATAACTTGTTTCAAAAAATTCTAAAAAATAAATAACGGAACAGTGGTGTGTGCATATGTATTCACCCCCTTTGCTATGAGGCCCCTAAAATTGTTTTTATTTAACCTTTATTTAACTAGGCAAGTCAGTTAAGAACAAATTCTTATTTACAATGAAGGCCTACACCGGCCAAACCCGGACGACGCTGGGCCAATTGGGCACCGCCCTATGGGACTCCCAATCATGGCCGGTTGTGATACAGCCTGGAATCGAACCAGGGGGTCTGTAGTGACGCCTCAAGCACTGAGATGCAGTGCCTTAGACCGCTGCGCCACTCGGGAGATAAGAGCTGGAGCAACCAATTACCTTCAGAAGTCACATAATTTGATAAATAATGTCCACCTGTGTGCAATCTAAGTGTCACATTATCTGTCACATGATCTCAGTATATATACACCTGTTCTGAAAGGCCCCAGAGTCTGCAACACCACTAAGCAAGGGGCACCACCAAGCAAGCGGCACCATGAAGACCAAGGAGCTCTCCAAACAGGTCAGGGACAAAGTTGTGGAGAAGTACAAATATCAGAAACTTTGAACATCCCACAGAGCACCATTAAATCCATTATTAAAAAATCGAAAGACTATGGCACCACAACAAACCTGCCAAGAGAGGGCCGCCCACCAAAACTCACGGACCAGGCAAGGAGGGCATTAATCAGAGAGGCAACAAAGAGACCAGAGATAACCCTGAAAGAGCTGCAAAGCTCCACAGCGGAGATGGGATTATCTGTCCATAGGACCACTTTAAGCCGTACGCTCCACAGAGCTGGGCTTTACAGAAAAGTGGCCAGAAAAAAGCCATTGCTTGAAGAAAGAAATAAGCAAACACATTTGGTGTTCGCCAAAAGGCATGTGGGAGACTCCCCAAACATATGGAAGAAGGTACTCTGGTCAGATGAGACTAAAATTGAGCTTTTTGGCCATCAAGGAAAACACTATGTCTGGCGCAAACCCAACACCTCTCATCACCCCGAGTGAAGCATGGTGGTGGCATCATCATGCTCTGGGGATGTTTTTCATCGGCAGGGACTGGGAAACTGGTCAGAATTGAAGGAATGATGGATGGCGCTAAATACAGGGAAATTCTTGAGGGAAACCTGCTTCAGTCTTCCAGAGATTTGAGACTGGGATGGAGGTTTCACCTTCCAGCAGGACAATGACCCTAAGCATACTGCTAAAGCAACACTCATGCGGTTTAAGGGGAAACATTTAAATGTCTTGGAATGGCCTAGTCAAAGCCCAGACCTCAAACCAATTGAGAATCTGTGGTATGACTTAAAGATTGCTGTACACCAGCGGAACTCATCCAACTTGAAGGAGCTGGAGCAGTTTTGCCTTGAAGAATGGGCAAAAATCCCAGTGGCTAGATGTGCCAAGCTTATAGAGACATACCCCAAGAGACTTGCAGCTGTAATTGCTGCAAAAGGTGGCTCTACAAAGTATTGACTTTGGTGGGGTGAATAGTTATGCACGCTCAAGTTTTCTTTTTTTTTTTTGTCTTATTTCTTGTTTGTTTCACAAGAAAACATATTTTGCATCTTCAAAGTGGTAGGCATGTTGTGTAAATCAAATGATACAAACCCCCCAAAAATCCATTTTAATTCCAGGTTGTAAGGCAACAAAATAGGAAAAACGCCAAGGGGGGTGAATACTTTCGCAAGCCACTGTATAATGAATGTTCTGGTAGGGGTATATAGATTACTGAGAGAAGAAGGTGAACACTTTCAGAGAGGATGATGGGACAGATCCCCTCCAGCATTCTAAAGCTGGGCCCAATCTGGACCATAGAGAGATGGACACACACACACACACACACACACACACACACAGACACTGACAGCCAGACCAAAGACAGTACAGTAAGAAGATAGATAGAAAGTGATTCTCCAATAGAAATCCCCGACCACACTTGTAGGCGATGTCATGGCGACATTGGCTAGCTAAACTCACACGTAGAAACACGTCATCGGGGTCTAACGGTTGTCTCTGTGCTGGTGCAGGCCGTCAAATCAAAGGCACTTACGAAAACGAAAGCGTGTCAGTTTGTCACTTTCATGAGCTTGGAGTAATAACATGTTCAACTACTTAAGACATTGGCTCCAATCCAGGTTGCGCCTTTAGATTTTGAGAAAATTAACAACTAAGGAAGAATTTTTCACTTCTCTCATTGACTTCTCAAACCCCAAACCCCGGCCTGGTCTGTATAGTCTCGTGATGTTACACCTGTGGGTTTAGAAACTCTGTGGCCAGACTGTGTGTGGTAACGTGTCTTTACTGGAAGTCTGGCACTCTGAGCCTTAGAGCATGTGTCAGCTAACCCAGCTTGTCAAACCGCAGCTACTCACACTAGCAGGCCACAATGTGTGTGTGTAACACACCACACACATACACACTGACACACCATATAGCCACACACTGACACACCATATAGCCACACACTGACACACCATATAGCCACACACTGACATGATAACCTGGATTCTGCATTCAACAACACTGTTAGTAAGCAAACTGAACTGAAAGGGAAAATAGGTCCTCAAACAGCTAATCAAACCTATTGCGTAAAAGGCCCAGGGGGAAGTTTTAGTTTCATTAACACATCTATTCTCCAGTTTAGAGCAGTTCACAGCAGTGGTTTTTGGTTATAGTCTTCACACACACACAGAAAGAGAGAGCAGTGGCAGTTGGTGATGGTTAGTCCTCCTGATTTAATCAGCTATAAATATCTGACCCCACACCCACCAGAATGGAACTAATCTACACAGCTATCAGTTCACTCAGGACACAGACAGAGAGAGAGATCTATTAGGTGAAATACCACAGTGTGCCATCACAGCAGCAAGATTTGTGACCTGTTGAAACAAGAAAATGGCAACCAGTGAAGAACAAACACCATTGTAAATACAACCTATATTTATGTTTATTTATTTTCCCTTTTGTACTTTAACTATTTGCACATCATTATAACATAGACATAATATGACATCTGAAATGTCTTTATTCTTTTGGAACTTTTGTGAGTGTGATGTTTACTGTTAATTTTTTATTGTTTATTTCACTTTTGTTTATTATCTATTTCACTTGCTTTGGCAATGTAAACATATGTTTCCCATGCCAATAAAGCCCTTAAATTGAAATTGAAATTGAGAGAGAAAGAGAGCGAGAGAGAGAGAGAGAAATAGAGAGAGTCAGAGAGAGAGAGAGAGAGAGAGAGAGAGAGAGAGAGAGAGAGAGAGAGAGGGCGGGGGAGGGGGAGGGGGAGAGAGAGTGGGGAGGAGATTACATTAGAAGATATATTAGTTCACTGCAGTGTGTCGTACCAGACCTCCTTCTCTCTCTCTCTCTCCTCTCTCTCTCTGTAGTCCTCCATCATACTGAGTCTACCATGTTGTCCTATAGAATAACCTCCCTGTAGTCCTCCATCTTAACCACACATTATATTTCCCATAGTGTATGAAACAGATCTGGCTCTGTATAGAGATGGGAAGAGAGAGAGAGAAAGATATAGAGAATAAGATATAAGAAGATGTAGACATGGACCTAGCAAAGCCCCGTACAGCTAGAGAGATATAGACATGGACCTAGCAAAGCCCTGTACAGCTAGAGAGATGTAGACATGGACCTAGCAAAGCCCCGTACAGCTAGAGAGATGTAGACATGGACCTAGCAAAGCCCCGTACAGCTAGAGAGATGTAGACATGGACCTAGCAAAGCCCTGTACAGCTAGAGAGATGTAGATATGGACCTAGCAAAGCCCTGTACAGCTAGAGAGATGTAGATATGGACCTATCAAAGCCCCGTACAGCTATAGAGATGTAGACATGGACCTAGCAAAGCCCTGTACAGCTAGAGAGATGTAGGCATGGACCTAGCAAAGCCCCGTACAGCTAGAGAGATATAGAAATGGACCTAGCAAAGCCCCGTACAGCTAGAGAGACGAAGACATGGACCTAGCAAAGCCCCGTACAGCTAGAGAGATGTAGACATGGACCTAGCAAAGCCCTGTACAGCTAGAGAGACGAAGACATGGACCTAGCAAAGCCCCGTACAGCTAGAGAGATGTAGACATGGACCTAGCAAAGCCCTGTACAGCTAGAGAGACAAAGACATGGACCTAGCAAAGCCCCGTACAGCTAGAGAGACGAAGACATGGACCTAGCAAAGCCCTGTACAGCTAGAGAGACGAAGACATGGACCTAGCAAAGCCCCGTACAGCTAGCGAGATGTAGACATGGACCTAGCAAAGCCCCGTACAGCTAGAGAGATATCAAATGAAACTTTATTTGTCACATACACGTGTTTAGCAGATGTTATTGCGGGTGTAGCGAAATGCTCGTGCTTCTAGCTCCGACAGTGCAGTAATATCTAACAAGTAATATCTAACAATTTCACAACATATACCCAATACACACAAATCTAAGTAAAGAATGGAATTAAGAATATATACATATATGGACAAGCAGTGACAGAGCGGCATGGACTAAGATACAGTAGAATATTACAGAATACAGTATATACATATGAGATGAGTAATGCAAGATATGTAAACATTATTAAAGTGACTAGTGTTCCATTTCTTAAAGTGGCCAGTGATTTCAGTAGGCAGCAGCAGCCTGTAATGTGCTAGTGATGGCTATTTAAACATGGACATGGACCTAGCAAAGCCCTGTACAGCTAGAGAGACGGACACACACTGTGGGGTAAAAGACAAACAGAAAGTAGACACACACATCTCTGAGATGCATGAGAAAAGCAAACAGAACAGCAGAAGTGATGAGAGTGATGGACAGGGAGAGAAGGAGACTGAGAGAAGGAGCGACAGAACGTTTGTCCAGGCAGTTTGGAGGAGAGACAACAAGTCATATGCAGGGGCCTTAGAGAGGAGGAGAACAGATTATGAACAGAGGAGAGAGGAGGAGAACAGATGATGAACGGAGGAGAGAAGAAAAGACGGGCTGCCTGTATTTTCGAACTCAAATCTCCTAGGAATGAACAGAAAGGGTTTCCATTCAGTTAGTCTATAGTAGAGAATATAATAACATTATGGTGACATGGTTAGTCAGTCTATAGTAGAGAATAGAATAACATTATGGTGACATGGTTAGTCAGTCTATAGTAGAGAATAGAATTACATTATGGTGACATAGTTAGTCAGTCTTGTCACGATCGCTGGAGGAAGTGGACCAATGCGCAGCGTGATGAGTGAACATACTTATTTATTAGAGAACAAAACAACAAAACGATAACGTGACGTCCTTGGCTACAAACACTAACCATACACGGAACAAGATCCCACAAACACTGTGGCCAAACAGGCTGCCTAAGTATGGTTCTCAATCAGAGACAACAAGCAACAGCTGATTCACGTTGCCTCTGATTGAGAACCACACCGGCCAACCTAGAAACAAATAACTAGATAAAGAACCTAGAAACAAAACACATAGAAACAACACACCCTGGCTCAACATAACAGAGTCCCAGAGCCAGGGCGTGACAAGTCTACAGTAGAGAATAGAATAACATTATGGTGACATGGTTAGTCAGTCTACAGTAGAGAATAGAATAACATTATGGTGACATGGTCAGTCAGTCTATAGTAGAGAATAGAATAATATTATGGTGACATGGTTAGTCAGTCTACAGTAGAGAATAGAATAACATTATGGTGACATGGTTAATCAGTCTATAGTAGAGAATAGAATAACATTATGGTGACATGGTTAGTCAGTCTATAGTAGAGAATAGAATAACATTATGGTGACATGGTTAGTCAGTCTATAGTAGAGAATAGAATAACATTATGGTGACATGGTTAGTCAGTCTACAGTAGAGAATATAATAATGTTATGGTTACATGGTTAGTCAGTCTACAGTAGAGAATATAATAACATTATGGTGACATGGTTAGTCAGTCTACAGTAGAGAATAGAATAACATTATGGTGACATGGTTAGTCAGTCTACAGTAGAGAATAGAATAACATTATGGTGACATGGTTAGTCAGTCTATAGTAGAGAATAGAATAATATTATGGTGACATGGTTAGTCAGTCTACAGTAGAGAATAGAATAACATTATGGTGACATGGTTAATCAGTCTATAGTAGAGAATAGAATAACATTATGGTGACATGGTTAGTCAGTCTATAGTAGAGAATAGAATAACATTATGGTGACATGGTTAGTCAGTCTATAGTAGAGAATAGAATAACATTATGGTGACATGGTTAGTCAGTCTACAGTAGAGAATATAATAACGTTATGGTTACATGGTTAGTCAGTCTACAGTAGAGAATATAATAACATTATGGTGACGTGGTTACAGTAGAGAATATAATAACATTAAGGTGACATGGTTAGTCAGTCTACAGTAGAGAATAGAATAACATTATGGTGACATGGTTAGTCAGTCTATAGTAGAGAATATAATAACATTATGGTGACATGGTTAGTCAGTCTATAGTAGAAAATAGAATAACATTATGGTGACATGGTTAGCCAGTCTATAGTAGAGAATAGAATAACATTATGGTGACATGGTTAGTCAGTCTATAGTAGAGAATAGAATTACATTATGGTGACATGGTTAGTCAGTCTGTATTCAGTGCCTTCAGAAAGTATTCATACCCCTTCACTTATTTCACATTTTGTTGTGTTACAGCCTGAAATCAAAAAACACCACATAATGACACCGTGAAAACATGTTTTTTTGATTTTTTCCCCAAATGTATTGAAAATGAAATACAGAAATATCTCATTTACATACACTACCGTTCAAAAGTTTGGGGTCACTTAGAAATGTCCTTGTTTTCGAAAGAAAAGCAATGTTTTTGTCCATTAAAATAACATCAAATTGATCAGAAATACAGTGTAGACATTGTTAATGTTGTAAATGGCTATTGTAGCTGGAAACGGCTGATTTTTTATGGAATATCTACATAGGCGTACAGAGGCCCATTATCAGCAACCATCAGTCCTGTGTTCCAATGGCACGTTGTGTTTGCTAATCCACGTTTATCATTTTAAAAGGCTAATTGATCATTAGAAAACCCTTTTGCAATTATGTTAGCACAACTGAAAACTGTTGTGCTGAGTAAAGAAGCAATAAAACTGGCCTTCTTGAGACTAGTTGAGTATCTGGAGCATCAGCAATTGTGGGTTCGATTGCAGGCTCAAAATGGCCAGAAACAAATACTTTTCTTCTGAAACTCGTCAGTCTATTCTTGTTCTGAGAAATGAAGGCTATTCCATGAGAGAAATTGCCAAGAAACGGAAGATCTCGTACAACGCTGTGTACTACTCCCTTCACAGAACAGCGCAAACTGGCTCTAACCAGAATAGAAAGAGGAGTAGGAGGCCCCGGTGCACAACTGAAACACCAGTCTCAACGTCAACAGTGAAGAGGCGACTCCGGGATGCTGACCTTCTAGGCAGAGTTGCAAAGAAAAAGCCATATCTCAGACTGCCCATCTTAATCTTTTCTTTTTATTGGCCAGTCTGAGATATGGCTTTTTATTTGCAACTCTGCCTAGAAGGTCAGCATCCCGGAGTTGCCTCTTCACTGTTGACATTGAGACTGGTGTTTTGCGGGTACTATTTAATGAAGCTGCCAGTTGAGGACCTGTGAGGCACCTGTTTCTCAAACTAGACACTGTAATGTATTTGTCCTCTTGTTCAGTTGTGCACCGGGGCCTCCCACTCCTCTTTCTATTCTGGTTAGAAATGTGTTTTAAAAATGTTTTACCCATCTACCAATAGGTGCCCTTCTTTGTGAGGCATTGGAAAACCTCCCTGGTCTTTGTGGTTGAATCTGTGTTTGAAATTCACTGCTCGACTGAGAGACCTTACAGATAATTGCATGTGTGGGGTACAGAGATGAGGTAGTCATAAAAAAAAAAATGTTAAACAGTGTTATTGCACACAGAGTGAGTCCATGCAACTTATTATGTAACTTGTTAAGCACATTTTTACTCCTGAACTTTTTTAGGCTTGCCATAGCAAAGGGTTTGAATACTTATTGACTCAAGACATTTCAGCTTTTCATTTTTTGTTAATTTGTAAAAATGTGTAAAAATATCCTCCCACTTTGACATTATGGGGTATTGTGTGTAGGCCAGTGACACAAAATCTAAATGTAATACATTTTATATTCCGGCTGTAACACAACAAAATGTGTTCTGAACTTTCTGAAGGCACTGTATGGACTGTTCTGTTCTGAATATATATGGACTGTTCTATTCTGAATATATATTGACTGTTCTGTTCTGTATATATGGACTGTTCTGTTCTGAATATATATGGACTGTTCTGTTCTGAATATATATGGACTGTTCTGTTCTAAACAAACAGATGTAGGATCTTAATTTGATCACCCATTTGTGTCTGAGATGCAAACTTGTAGTGTATTTGAGTTTTAAAACGGCGTCTAAAGTTTGTAATTTACACTTTGAAATATCAGATTTGTTTGCCCTAACGAAAAATGTATTAACCCCTACAAAAATGTCAATTAATTATATAATTCCCATTTCCTGCTGCTGCAGGACAATTGCCTATACTTTCTATACATCTATACTCTTATTGATGGTCCATCTTCCTCCAACTGGATGTCATGAACATGAGCTGTAGTGAGATGTGTATGTAGGTGTGTATACTGTTGACACAAGATTGCACTTAGCCCAGCTTTAGCATAGTTTAAGTTTAGCCACTGGTGCTTTCTGAACCTGTCAATGCCTCTTAACTAGACACTGTTTCATCATCTATTGCTTTCTCCGTCCCCATAAAGTCCCTTGCTACCATATTAATGCCAGGGAATCAGGGAATTTTGCATCTGATTGAACCATGAACTCATTAGATCTTGAACGCAGCTCTACATTGTTACTGGATCAACACTGTATTAGCACATCTCCGTATTCAGCATGCTTCTCAGAGAATAACCAAAGATTACCTACATTTTAGTCATTTAGCAGACACTCTTATCCAGAGCAACTTACAGGAGCAATTAGGGTTAAGTGCCTTGCTCAAGGGCACATCGACAGATTTTTCACCTAGTCGGCTCGGGGTTTAGAACCAACAACGCTCTTAACCACTAAGCTACCTGCCACCCCCCTAAATGTGATTACACATTTCCTGCCTCATAAACACACACACACATACACACAAGAGTGTTGAGCAACAGTTAGCTCCACATTGACAGGGGTAGAGACACAACACTGCTAAAATGGTGTCACACTTTACATATGAAAGAATAGTGAGATTCAGCAACATGCTGCATCACTTCACATGGCCACAACCACAACCATTCACTAATCAACAACTAACAACAGAAACCTTCCCACTAAACATTTCTCAGCATCATGACTTGGACCAAAACATACTGCAGGTCAAATAAAAGACAAGACCTTCCTTTCATCTCACTCCCATTATTCAGAAAACATGCATTGTAACAGCCCGGTCCAGACTGTTCCCCTCCCCCCTTTTCCCACTGCTGAAGTGGACCGATCCAGTCAGGTCTCATGGTTTGAAGAGGCATTGAGATCGGCCCATAGAGGCCGCGGGGGAGGATATAAAAGATTCCTACCTTCTCTCATTCACAAAAGTCAGTCCGATTCCCCTTCTCTCTCTCAACGGTCCAGTCCTCAACCCACCCAGCAGGCCGACCGACCGACAGTACGTTAGCCCTCCAAAGACAAGATGAAAGACCTTCTTCTTTAACTTCTCTTTCTTTGCTCAGTTTATCCACTCACTCGCTTTCCTGAGCTGGAGAGACGATGGGGAGGGTTGGAGCTGATGCCTCAAATTCCTCTAGCCCTCTCTCTCTCTCTCTGCTCTCTCTCTCTATCTGAGTCTGTGTCTGCTTCTTCCCTCTCTTTCTCTGACTGACTTTCTCCCTCTCTCTTGTGCTACCTCGCTGTCTCTCTCTCTCTCTTTCTCTGTGTGTGAGAGCGGGGGTGATGGCTAAAGCAGCTCACAGCCATTCACATGCAGATTGGCCCAAGGAGCTTCCACTAATCCAACAGAGGACTTCACCTCTCTGCCGCAGAGCACTCCTCCCCCATCCCTCCCTCCCCAATCCATCCATCCCTCCCCCATCCCCCCCTCCTTTCTAAGACTAATTTACACACCAGTAGCTGGGTTGTCAGAGCTCTGGCAAGTGTGAATGTGTGTGAATGTCTGTGTATTTGAACGTGTGTGCGTGTCTGTCTAGCGAGAGAGAGAGAAGGAGAGCTCTGGCGACTGCAGATTCAAGCCTATAAGTAATTGACCTATAAATCAATGAGTTGAAAACGCAGCCATGCTTTGAAGAAAGTAGCCCCATACACCCCCACTGTCTATTATCTCTCTCTCTTTCTAGTCTGTGATAAAAGAAACTGTTTTATTTCTCCATAAATACACATACAGTATGTTTTGGTTATCACTATGGCAACAGCCTCCAGGAACAACACAATATTTACATCTTACCATTATTAAGAAAATCAGGAAAAAATTATTAAAACTCCAATTCACACAACAAGCTGCTGCTAGATATGCTGCACTCTTTCTGTGGGGTTCTCTGATTCCCCAATCATATCTTCTCACAAAGAACTCTGTTTCTCTCTCTCACTCCATCTCTCTCTCTCTCTCTCTCTCTCTCTCTCTGTTTCTCTCACTTCATTGCTCTCTCTCTCTGTTTCTCTCTCTCACTCTATCTGACTAACAGATAGCGAAGCAGACCGTTTCCTCTCTAGGTCTTCATTTCTACTAATACTATAATGCGTTATTATGTGGCTACATGGCTACATATCTGTATGGCTCTGTCTGTTTCTCTCTTAATCCATCTCTCTCTCTCTCTCTCTGTTTCTCTCTCACTCCATCTCTCTCTCTCTGTTTCTCTCTCTCACTCCATCTCTCTCTCTCTGTTTCTCTCTCACTCCATCTCTCTCTCTCTGTTTCTCTCTCACTCTATCTCTCTCTCTGTTTCTCTCTCACTCCATCTCTCTCTGTTTCTCTCTCTCCATCTCTCTGACTAACAGATAGCGAAGCAGACCATTTCCTCTCTAGGTCTTCATTTCTACTAATACTATAATGCGTTATTATGTGGCTACATGGCTACATATCGGTATGGCTACATCAGAATCACAATCATCTTTACATAGCTACATGGCTACATATCTGTATGGTTACATCAGAATCACAATCACCTTTATTTACCATGTACATTTACATACACCCAGAGTTTGACTTGGTGAAATGGTGCTGCCAGCAATAGACAAAATATAGTAGTAAATGGCATATTATTATTATTAGTACTTTAAAGTATTTTTACTTACAGTTGAAGTCTGAACTTTACATACACTTAGGTTGAAGTCATTAAAACTCGTTTTTCAACCACTCCACACATTTCTTGTTAACAAACTATAGTTTTGGCAAGTCGGTTAGGACATCTACTTTGTGCAAGACACAAGTAATTTTTCCAACAATTGTTTACAGACAGATTATTTCACTTATAATTCACAGTATCACAATTCCAGTGGGTCAGAAGTTTACATACACTAAGTTGACTTTGCCTTTAAACAGCTTGGAAAATTCCAGAAAATTATGTCATGGCTTTAGAAGCTTCTGACAGGCTAATTGGAGGTGTACCTGTGGATGTATTTCAAGACCTACCTTCAAACTCAGTGCCTCTTTGCTTGACATCATGGGAAAATCAAAAGAAATCAACCAAGACCTCAGAAAAATTATTGTAGACCTCCACAAGTCTGGTTCATCCTTGGGAGCAATTTCCAAATGCTTGAAGGTACCACGTTCATCTGTACAAACAATAGTACGCAAGTGTAAACACCATGGGACCACGCAGCCATCATACCGCTCAGGAAGGAGACGTGTTCTGTCTCCTAGAGATTATCGTACTTTGGTGCGAAAAGTGCCAAACAATCCCAGAACAACAGCAAAGGACCTTGTGAAGATGCTGGAGGAAACAGATACAAAAGTATCTATATCCACGTTAAAACAAGACCTAAGGAAGAAGCCACTGCTCCAAAACTGCCATAAAAAAGCCAGACTACGGTTTGCAACTGCACATGGGGACAAAGATCGTACTTTTTGGATAAATGTCCTCTGGTCTGATGAAACAAAAAATAGAACTGTTTGGCCATAATGACCATTGTTATGTTTGGAGGAAAAAGGGGGTTGCTTGCAAGCCGAAGAACACCATCCCAACCGTGAAGCACGGGGGTGGCAGCATCATGCTGTGGGGGTGCTTTGCTGCAGGAGGGACTGGTGCACTTCACAAAATAGATGGCATCATGAGGAAGGAAAATTATGTGGATATATTGAAGCAACATCTCAAGACATCAGTCAGGAAGTTAAAGCTTGGTCGCAAATGGGTCTTCCAAATGGACAATGACCCCAAGCACACTTCCAAAGTTGTGGCAAAATGGCTTAAGGACAACAAAGTCAAGGTATTGGAGTGGCCATCACAAAGCCCTGACCTCAAGCCTATAGAAAATGTGTGGGCAGAACTGAAAAAGCGTGTGCGAGCAAGGAGGCCTACAAACATGACTCAGTTACACCAGCTCTGTCAGGAGGAATGGGCCAAAATTCACCCAACTTATTGTGGGAAGCTTGTGGAAGGCTACCCGAAACGTTTGACCCAAGTTAAACAATTTAAAGGCAATGCTACCAAATACTAATTGAGTGTATGTAAACTTCTGACCCACTGGGAATGTGATGAAATAAATAAAATGATTGAAATAAATCATTCTCTCTACTATTATTCTGACATTTCACATTCTTAAAATAAAGTGGTGATCCTAACTGACCTAAGACAGGGTATTTTTACTTGGATTAAATGTCAGGAATTGTGAAAAACTGAGTTTAAATGTATTTGGCTAAGGTATATGTAAACTTTCGACTTCAACTGTAGATACATGGCTACATAGCTACATGGCTACATGGCTACATAGCTGTATGCCTACATACATAGCTACATGGCTACATAGCTACATAGCTGTATGGCTACATACATAGCTACATGGCTACATGGCTACATAGCTACATGGCTACATGGCTACATAGCTGTATGGCTACATACATAGCTACATGGCTACATGGTTACATATCTGTATGGCTACATACATAGCTACATGGCTACATGGCTACATAGCTGTATGGCTACATGCTTACATAGCTGTATGGCTACATACATAGCTACATGGCTACATGGTTACATAGCTGTATGGGTACATACATAACTACATGGCTACATGGTTACATAGCTGTATGGCTACATACATAGCTACATGGCTACATGGTTACATAGCTGTATGGCTACATACATAGCTACATGGCTACGTAGCTGTATGGCTACATGGCTACATGGCCACATAGCTGTATGGCTACATACATAGCTACATGGCTACATGCCTACATAGCTGTATGCGTACATACATAGCTACATGGTTACATGGTTACATAGCTGTATGGCTACATACATAGCTACATGGCTAAATGGTTACATAGCTGTATGGGTACATACATAACTACATGGCTACATGGTTACATAGCTGTATGGCTACATAAATAGCTACATGACTGTATGGTTACATACATAGCTACATGGCTACATGGTTACATAGCTGTATGGCTACATAGCTACATGGCTACATGGCTACATAGCTGTATGGCTACATACATAGCTACATGGTTACATGGCTACATAGCTGTATGGCTACATACATGGCTACATGGCTACATATCTGTATGCCTACATACATAGCTACATGGCTACATGGCTACATAGCTGTATGCCTACATACATAGCTACATGGCTACATGGCTACATAGCTGTATGGCTACATACATAGCTACATGGCTACATGGTTACATAGATGTATGCCTACCTACATAGCTACATGGCTATTTAAACACTTCTCTATGTAGTTCTCTGTATGTGGTTAACACACTGCAGTCAATCAATGCTGATTTAAACATAGGAAACTCACTGAACGACAAAAAGGGATACGGAGAAGAGAGAGAGAGAGAGACAGAGAGAGAGAGAGAGAGACAGAGAGAGCGAGAAAGAGAGAGAGAGAGAGAGAGAGAGAGAGAGAGAGAGAGAGAGAGAGAGAGAGAGAGAGAGAGAGAGAGAGACAGACAGACAGACAGACAGACAGACAGACAGACAGACAGACAGACAGAGAGAGAGGGAGTGAGAAGAAAGCAGACCTGTTGTGATTCCTTTGAGGGTGACCATTATTGAAGGCACCTATGGCCCCTACCCCTCACACTCCCCTATCCTCTACCCCCTCAGAATAATAAAAATAGTTATTCTTTACCTCTAGTGGAGTTAGGAGCAGTCAGGAAACAATGTGCTGATAATGCTACTGGTATTCAACAAACAAAGTACTCAGGATCTCAGTTCAGTTAGCAGACCGCCAGTGTGTGTGTGTGTGGATGGGCGTGTCTGCCCGTGTGTGTGTTTGTGTGTGTGTGTGCATTTGTGTGTGTGTGTGTGTGTGTGTGTGTGTGTGTGGAAAGGTGTGTCGGCCCTGTGTATGTGTGCATGCGTGTGTGGGCGTGTCGGACAGTGTGTCAGAGTGTGATGTATTTCCTGGCCCGTTGGGCAACAGCTTCCTGACTACATCTTTAACCAGCTGTAAACCTCTCTCTCTCAATTAAATTCAAATGACTTTATTGGCATGGGAAACATATGTTCACATTGCCAAAGCAAGTGAAATAGATAATAAACAAAAGTGAAATACACAATACAAATGTTACAGTAAACATTACACTCACATGTTTCAAAGGAATAGAGACATTTCAAATGTCATATTATGGCTATATACAGTGTATTCTGAAAGTATTCAGACCCCTTGACTTTTTCCACATTTTGTTACGTTACAGCCTTATTCTAAAATGTATTTTTTTTTAATCCTCATCAATTTACACACAATACCCCATAATGACAAAGCAAAAACAGGTTTTTAGACATTTTTGCAAATGTATATTTAAAAACCCCAGGAAATATTACATTTATGTAAGTATTCAGACCCTTTACTCAGTACTCTGTAGCTCAGCTGGTAGAGCACGGCGCTTGTAACGCCAAGGTAGTGGGTTCGATCCCCGGGACCACCCATACACAAAAATGTATGCACGCATTACTGTAAGTCGCTTTGGATAAAAGCGTCTGCTAAATGGCATATTATTATTATTATTACTTTGTTGAAGCACCTTTGGCAGCGATTACAGCCTTGAGTCTTCTTGGGTATGACGCTACAAGCTTGGCACACCTGTATTTGGGGAGTTTCTCGCATTCTTCTCTGTAGATCCTCTCAAGCTCTGTCAGGTTGGATGAGGAGCGTCGCTGCACAGCTATTTTCAGGTCTCTCCAGAGATGTTCGATTGGGTTCAAGTCCGGGCTCTGGCTGTGCCACTCAAGCAAATTCAGAGACTTGTCCCGAAGCCACTCCTGCGTTGCCTTGGCTGTGTGCTTAGGGTCGTTGTCCTGTTGGAAGGTGAACCTTCGCCCCAGTCTGAGGTCTACTTTGCTCCGTTCATCTTTCCCTTGATCCTGACTAGTCCCCCAGTCCCTGCCGCAGAAAAACATTCCCACAGCATGATGCTGCCACCACCATGCTTCACCGTAGGGATGGTGCCAGGTTTCCTCCAGACCTGACGCTTGGCATTCAGGCCAAAGAGTTCAATCTTGGTTTCATCAGATCAGAGAACCTTGTTTCTCATGGTCTGAGAGTCCTTTAGGTGCCTTTTGGCAAACTCCAAGTGGGCTGTCATGTGCCTTTTACTGAGGAGTTGCTTCTGTCTGGCCACTCTACCATAAAAGCCTAATTGGTGGAGTGATGCAGAGATGGTTGTCCTTCTGGAATGTTCTCCCATCTCCACAGAGGAACACTGGAGCTCTATCAGAGTGACCATCGGGTTCTTGGTCACCTCCCTAACCAAGGCCCTTCTCCCCCGATTGCTCAGTTTGGCTGGGCGTCCAGTTCTAGGAAGGGTCTTGGTGGTTCCAAACTTCTTCCATTTAAGAATGATGGAGGCCACTGTGTTCTTGCGGACCTTCAATGCTGCAGAAATGTTTTGGTACCCTTCCCCAGATCTGTGCCTCGACACAATCCTGTCTACGGACAATTCCTTAAACCTCATGGCTTGGTTTGCTCTGACATGCACTGTCAACTGTGGGACCTTATATAGACAGGTGTGTGCCTTTCCAAATCATGTCCTATCAATTGAATTTATCAGAGGTGGACTCCAATCAAGTTGTAGAAACATCTCAAGGATGATCAATGGAAACAGGATGCACCTGAGCTCAATTTCGAGTCTCATAGCAAAGGATACTCTGAATACTTATGTAAATAAGGTATTTCTGTTTTTGTTTTTTTATAAATGTGCAAACATTTCAAAAAAACTTTTTTCACTTTGTCGTTATGGGGTATTGTGTGTAGATTGATGAGGAATTTTTTTTATTTAATCAATATTAGAATAAAGCTGTAACGTAACAAAATGTGGAAAACGGGAAGTGGTCTGAATACTTTCCGAATTCACTGTACAGTGTTATAACGATGTGCAAATAGTTACAAAAGGGAAAATAAATAAACATAAATATGGGTTGTCACAAATCTTGCTGCTGTGATTGCACATTGTGGTATTTCACCCAATAGATATGGGAGTTTATCAAAATTGGATTTGTTTTCGAATTCTTTGTGGGTCTGTGTAATCTCTCTCTCTCTCTCTCTAAGAGGAAAACTGATTCTGAACAGAAGTTAGGTGACTAGAAGTGAAAAGGCCTGTAGAAGTGTGTGTGTGTGTGTTTGTGTGTGTGTGTGTATGTGTAGAGGGGAGCTCTCCTCATGCCAAAGTTACAGTGTCCAGGACAACTCTCCTGACCCACAGAGAATCTCTCCTCTGACACTCAAACTCTACGCTTAGACTGACTAAACTGCTCTAGACTTAGACTGACTAAACTGCTCTAGACTTAGACTGACTAAACTGCTCTAGACTTAGACTGACTAAACTGCTCTAGACTTAGACTGACTAAACTGCTCTAGGCTTAGACTGACTAAACTGCTCTAGACTTAGACTGACTAAACTGCTCTAGGCTTAGACTGACTAAACTGCTCTAGACTTAGACTGACTAAACTGCTCTAGACTTAGACTGACTAAACTGCTCTGTTGCTATATTTCAGTGGTTTAAAAACCCTAAAACTTTGCAAAAGAAAAAGCTATAGCTAAAAGAAAGGCTAAAAGAAAGAGAAGTTATCCATGCCTTTCACCTTGCTCTACTGGAGACAGTGAGTATATCTGTATCTGTGTCTCAAGTAGAAAAGGGTAGGAATGTTAAAATATTTCAAAGCATTTAGAAAGCTACAAGGAAGTCCACTGTCCCTCTCCTTCTCTGGAAAGCAGGTGACCATGAAGAGGAGAGGAAGGGGAGGTCCCAGACGAGAGGTTTCACATTCTCATCCCACTCCTCCATCCCACACTAGGGAAACAGGCTGCAGCCCAAACATGACCCTATTCCCTATATAGTGCACACATTTTGACCATAGAGCTCTGGTCTAAAGTAGTGCACTATGTAGGGAATAGGGTGCCATTTGGGGATGAAACCAGAGTCTGAGTTAGCCTGATGCTGTAACAATCAACATGTTGTACAAGAGTTAAACACATACACTATACACTCCTATGGTTCTCTCAGGGAGTGTGTGTTGTCACTAGGGACAGTGCACTGCCATATTAAGCATCTCCATTACGGACAGTCAGTAATTACAAACACACACACACACACACACACAGACACACACACACACACACACACACACACACACACACACACACACAGTATTGTACATCTAACCTTGTGGGGATACACAATTCAGTCCCATTCAAAATCCTATTTTCCCTAACCCCTAACGTTAAACCAAACCCCAACCCGTACCCTTACCCTAACCCTAACCTTAACCCTAACCTTAACCTGAAAACCTAACCTTAACCCTAAACCAAACCATAGCTCCTACCCCTAACCCTAAAACGAACCCTAGCTCCTAACCCTAATTCTAACACTAATTCTAACCTTAACCCTAAACCCCCTAGAAATAGCATTTGACCTTGTGGGGACTAACAAAATGTCCCCAGTTGGTCAAATGTTTGTTTGTTTACTATTCTTGTGGGTACAGCTATAGAGACTACTGATACTTCAGCTCTACTGAAATACTACCTACCTACAGTTATAGAGACTACTGATACTTCAGCTCTATTGAAACACTACCTACAGCTATAGAGACTACTAATACTTCAGCTCCATTGAAACAATAACTACCTACAGTTATAGATATTACTGATACTTCAGCTCTATTGAAACACTACCTACCTACAGTTATAGAGACTACTGATACTTCAGCTCTATTGAAACACTACCTACAGCTATAGAGACTTCTAATACTTCAGCTCTATTGAAACACTAACTACCTACAGTTATAGATATTACTGATACTTCAGCTCTATTGAAACACTACCTACCTACAGTTATAGAGACTACTGATACTTCAGTTCTATTGAAACACTAACTACCTACAGCTATAGAGACTACTGATACTTCAGCTCTATTGAAACACTAACTACCTACAGTTATAGAGACTACTGATACTTCAGCTCTATTGAAACACTAACTACCTACAGCTATAGAGACTACTGATACTTCAGCTCTATTGAAACACTATCTACCTACAGTTATAGAGACGTCTGATACTTCAGCTCTATTGAAACACTAACTACCTACAGATATAGAGACTACTGATACTTAATCTCTATCGAAACACTAACTACCTACATCTATAGGGGCTACTGATACTTCAGCTCTACTGAAACACTAACTACCTATAGTTATAGAGACTATTGATACTTCAGCTCTATTGAAACACTAACTACCTACAGTTATAGAGACTACTGATACTTCAGCTCTATTGAAACCATACTACCTACAGCTATAGAGGCTACTGCTACTTCAGCTCTATTGAAACACTAACTACCTACAGCTATAGAGACTATTGATACATCAGCTCTATTGAAACACTAACTACCTACAGTTATAGAGATTACTGATACCTCAGCTTTATTGAAACACTACCTACAGTTATAGAGACTACTGATATTTCAGCTCTATTGAAATACTAACTACCTACAGATATTGAGACTACTGATACTTAATCTCTATTGAAACACTAACTACCTACATCTATAGGGGCTACTGATACTTCAGCTCTACTGAAAAAATAACTACCTATAGTTATAGACTATTGATACTTCAGCTCTATTGAAACACTAACTACCTACAGTTATAGAGATTACTGATACTTCAGCTTTATTGAAACACTACCTACAGTTATAGAGACTACTGATATTTCAGCTCTATTGAAATACTAACTACCTAGAGCTATAGAGGCTACTGATACTTCAGCTCTATTGAAACACTACCTACCTACATTTATAGAGACTACTGATAATTCAGCTCTATTGAAACACTAACTACCTACAGTTATAGAGACTATTGATACTTCAGCTCTATTGAAACACTAACTACCTACAGCTATAGAGACTATTGATACTTCAGCTCTATTGAAACACTAACTGCCTACAGTTATAGAGATTACTGATACCTCAGCTTTATTGAAACACTACCTACAGTTATAGAGACTACTGATATTTCAGCTCTATTGAAATACTAACTACCTACAGATATTGAGACTACTGATACTTAATCTCTATTGAAACACTAACTACCTACATCTATAGGGGCTACTGATACTTATGTTATAGACTATTGATACTTCAGCTCTATTGAAACACTAACTACCTACAGTTATAGAGATTACTGATACTTCAGCTTTATTGAAACACTACCTACAGTTATAGAGACTACTGATATTTCAGCTCTATTGAAATACTAACTACCTAGAGCTATAGAGGCTACTGATACTTCAGCTCTATTGAAACACTACCTACCTACATTTATAGAGACTACTGATAATTCAGCTCTATTGAAACACTAACTACCTACAGTTATAGAGACTATTGATACTTCAGCTCTATTGAAACACTAACTACCTACAGCTATAGAGACTATTGATACTTCAGCTCTATTGAAACACTAACTACCTACAGTTATAGAGATTACTGATACCTCAGCTTTATTGAAACACTACCTACAGTTATAGAGACTACTGATATTTCAGCTCTATTGAAATACTAACTACCTACAGATATTGAGACTACTGATACTTAATCTCTATTGAAACACTAACTACCTACAGCTATAGAGACTATTGATACTTCAGCTCTACTGAAACACTAACTACCTATAATTGTAGAGACTACTGATACTTCAGCTCTATTGAAACACTAACTACCTACAGCTATAGAGGCTACTGATACTTCAGCTCTATTGAAACACTACCTACCTACATTTATAGAGACTACTGATACTTCAGCTCTATTGAAACACTAACTACCTACAGTTATAGAGATTACTGATACTTCAGCTTTATTGAAACACTACCTACCGTTATAGAGACTACTGATATTTCAGCTCTATGGAAATACTAACTACCAAGAGCTATAGAGGCTACTGATACTTCAGCTTTATTGAAACACTACCTACAGTTATAGAGACTACTGATATTTCAGCTCTATTGAAACACTAACTACCTACATCTATGGAGACTATTGATACTTCAGCTCTATTGAAACACTAATTACCTACAGTTATAGAGACTATTGATACTTCAGCTCTATTGAAACACGAACTACCTACAGCTATAGAGACTATTGATACTTCAGCTCTATTGAAATACTAACTACCTACAGCTATAGTGACTACTGAAACTTCTGCTTTATTAAAACACTAACTACCTACAGTTACAGAGACTACTGATACTTCAGCTCTATTGGAACACTACCTACCTACATTTACATTTACATTTACGTCATTTAGCAGACACTCTTATCCAGAGCGACTTACAAATTCAGTTATAAATACAGTTACAAATACAGTTATATAGAGCTCTATTGAAACACTAACTACCTACAGTTATAGAGACTACTGATACTTCAGCTCTCTTGAAACACTACCTACAGTTATAGAGACTACTGATAATTCAGCTCTATTGAAACACTACCTACCTACAGTTATAGAGATAACTGATACTTCAGCTCTATTGAAACACTAAATACCTACAGCTATAGAGACTACTGATACTTCAGCTCTATTGAAACACTAACTACCTACAGTTATAGAGACTACTGATACTTCAGCTCTATTGAAACACTACCTACCTACAGTTATAGAGACTACTGATACTTCAGCGCTATTGAAACACAAACTACTTACAGCTATAGAGACTATTGATACTTCAGCTCTACTGAAACACTAACTACCTATAGTTGTAGAGACTACTGATACTTCAGCTCTATTGAAACACTAACTACCTACAGCTATAGAGGCTACTGATACTTCAGCTCTACTGAAAAAATAACTACCTATAGTTATAGACTATTGATACTTAAGCTCTATTGAAACACTAACTACCTACAGTTATAGAGATTACTGATACTTCAGCTTTATTGAAACACTACCTACAGTTATAGAGACTACTGATATTTCAGCTCTATTGAAATACTAACTACCTAGAGCTATAGAGGCTACTGATACTTCAGCTCTATTGAAACACTACCTACCTACATTTATAGAGACTACTGATAATTCAGCTCTATTGAAACACTAACTACCTACAGTTATAGAGACTATTGATACTTCAGCTCTACTGAAACACTAACTACCTATAGTTGTAGAGACTACTGATACTTCAGCTCTATTGAAACACTAACTACCTACAGCTATAGAGGCTACTGATACTTCAGCTCTATTGAAACACTACCTACCTACATTTATAGAGACTACTGATACTTCAGCTCTATTGAAACACTACCTACCTACATTTATAGAGACTACTGATAATTCAGCTCTATTGAAACACTAACTACCTACAGTTATAGAGACTATTGATACTTCAGCTCTATTGAAACACTAACTACCTACAGCTATAGAGACTATTGATACTTCAGCTCTACTGAAACACTAACTACCTATAGTTGTAGAGACTACTGATACTTCAGCTCTATTGAAACACTAACTACCTACAGCTATAGAGGCTAATGATACTTCAGCTCTATTGAAACACTACCTACCTACATTTATAGAGACTACTGATACTTCAGCTCTATTGAAACACTAACTACCTACAGTTATAGAGATTACTGATACTTCAGCTTTATTGAAACACTACCTACCGTTATAGAGACTACTGATATTTCAGCTCTATTGAAATACTAACTACCAAGAGCTATAGAGGCTACTGATACTTCAGCTTTATTGAAACACTACCTACAGTTATAGAGACTGCTGATATTTCAGCTCTATTGAAATACTAACTACCTACAGCTATAGTGACTACTGAAACTTCTGCTTTATTAAAACACTAACTACCTACAGTTACAGAGACTACTGATACTTCAGCTCTATTGAAACACTACCTACCTACAGTTATAGAGACTACTGATACTTCAGCGCTATTGAAACACAAACTACTTACAGTTATAGAGACTACTGATACTTCAGCTCTGTTGAAACACTACCTACAGTTATAGAGACTACTGATATTTAAATAAATAAAAATAAATTGGTCATTTAGCAGACGCTCTTATCCAGAGCGACTTACAGGAGCAATTAGGGTTAAGTGCCTTGCTCAAGGGCACATCGACAGATTTTTCACCTAGTCGGCTCGGGGATTAGAACCAGCGACCTTTCGGTTACTGGTACAACGCTCTTAACCACTAAGCTACCTGCCGCCCATTCTTCAGCTCTATTGAAACACTAACTACCTACAGTTATAGAGACTACTGATTTTTCATCTCTATTGAAACACTAACTACCTACAGTTATAGAGACTATTGATTCTTCAGCTCTATTGAAACACTAACTACCTACAGCTATAGAGACTACTGATACTTCAGCTTTATTGAAACACTACCTACAGTTATAGAGACTACTGAAATTTCTGCTCTATTGAAATACTAACTACCTAGAGCTATAGAGGCTACTGATACTTCAGCTCTATTGAAACACTACCTACCTACATTTATAGAGACAACTGATTCTTCAGCACTATTGAAACACTAACTACCTACAGTTATAGAGACTATTGATACTTCAGCTCTATTGAAACACTAACTACCTACAGCTATAGAGACTATTGATACTTCAGCTCTACTGAAACACTAACTACCTATAGTTGTAGAGACTACTGATACTTCAGCTCTATTGAAACACGAACTACCTACAGCTATAGAGGCTACTGATACTTCAGCTCTATTGAAACACTACCTACCTACATTTATAGATACTACTGATACTTCAGCTCTATTGAAACACTAACTACCTACAATTATAGAGATTACTGATACTTCAGCTTTATTGAAACACTACCTACAGTTATAGAGACTACTGATATTTCAGCTCTATTGAAACACTAACTACCTACAGCTATGGAGACTATTGATACTTCAGCTCTATTGAAACACTAATTACCTACAGTTATAGAGACTATTGATACTTCAGCTCTATTGAAACACGAGCTACCTACAGCTATAGAGACTATTGATACTTCAGCTCTATTGAAATACTAACTACCTACAGCTATAGTGACTACTGAAACTTCAGCTCTATTGAAACACTAACTACCTACAGTTACAGAGACTACTGATACTTCAGCTCTATTGAAACACTACCTACCTACATTTACATTTACATTTACGTCATTTAGCAGACACTCTTATCCAGAGCGACTTACAAATTCAGTTATAAATACAGTTACAAATACAGTTATATAGAGCTCTATTGAAACACTAACTACCTACAGTTATAGAGACTACTGATACTTCAGCTCTCTTGAGACACTTCCTACAGTTATAGAGACTACTGATACTTCAGCTCTATTGAAACACTACCTACCTACAGTTATAGAGATAACTGATACTTCAGCTCTATTGAAACACTAAATACCTACAGCTATAGAGACTACTGATACTTCAGCGCTATTGAAACACTAACTAATTACAGTTATAGAGACTACTGATACTTCAGCTCTGTTGAAACACTACCTACAGTTATAGAGACTACTGATACTTCAGCTCTATTGAAACACTAACTACCTACAGTTATAGAGACTACTGATACTTCAGCTCTATTGAAATCATACTACCTACAGCTATAGAGGCTACTGCTACTTCAGCTCTATTGAAACACTAACTACCTACAGCTATAGAGACTATTGATACTTCAGCTCTATTGAAACACTAACTACCTACAGTTATAGAGATTACTGATACTTCAGCTTTATTGAAACACTACCTACAGTTATAGAGACTACTGATATTTCAGCTCTATTGAAATACTAACTACCTAGAGCTATAGAGGCTACTGATACTTCAGCTCTATTGAAACACTACCTACCTACATTTATAGAGACTACTGATACTTCAGCTCTATTGAAACACTAACTACCTACAGTTATAGAGACTATTGATACTTCAGCTCTATTGAAACACTAACTACCTACAGCTATAGAGACTATTGATACTTCAGCTCTACTGAAACACTACCTACAGTTATAGAGACTACTGATACTTCAGCTCTATTGAAACACTAACTACCTACAGTTATAGAGACTACTGATACTTCAGCTCTATTGAAATCATACTACCTACAGCTATAGAGGCTACTGCTACTTCAGCTCTATTGAAACACTAACTACCTACAGCTATAGAGACTATTGATACTTCAGCTCTATTGAAACACTAACTACCTACAGTTATAGAGATTACTGATACTTCAGCTTTATTGAAACACTACCTACAGTTATAGAGACTACTGATATTTCAGCTCTATTGAAATACTAACTACCTAGAGCTATAGAGGCTACTGATACTTCAGCTCTATTGAAACACTACCTACCTACATTTATAGAGACTACTGATACTTCAGCTCTATTGAAACACTAACTACCTACAGTTATAGAGACTATTGATACTTCAGCTCTATTGAAACACTAACTACCTACAGCTATAGAGACTATTGATACTTCAGCTCTACTGAAACACTAACTACCTATAGTTGTAGAGACTACTGATACTTCAGCTCTATTGAAACACTAACTACCTACAGCTATAGAGGCTACTGATACTTCAGCTCTATTGAAACACTACCTACCTACATTTATAGAGACTACTGATACTTCAGCTCTATTGAAACACTAACTACCTACAGTTATAGAGATTACTGATACTTCAGCTTTATTGAAACACTACCTACCGTTATAGAGACTACTGATATTTCAGCTCTATTGAAATACTAACTACCAAGAGCTATAGAGGCTACTGATACTTCAGCTTTATTGAAACACTACCTACAGTTATAGAGACTACTGATATTTCAGCTCTATTGAAACACTAATTACCTACAGTTATAGAGACTATTGATACTTCAGCTCTATTGAAACACGGACTACCTACAGCTATAGAGACTATTGATACTTCAGCTCTATTGAAACACTAACTACCTACAGCTATAGTGACTACTGAAACTTCTGCTTTATTAAAATACTAACTACCTACAGTTACAGAGACTACTGATACTTCAGCTCTATTGAAACACTACCTACCTACATTTACATTTACATTTACGTCATTTAGCAGACACTCTTATCCAGAGCGACTTACAAATTCAGTTATAAATACAGTTACAAATACAGTTATATAGAGCTCTATTGAAACACTAACTACCTACAGTTATAGAGACTACTGATACTTCAGCTCTCTTGAAACACTACCTACAGTTATAGAGACTACTGATACTTCAGCTCTATTGAAACACTACCTACCTACAGTTATAGAGATAACTGATACTTCAGCTCTATTGAAACACTAAATACCTACAGCTATACAGACTACTGATACTTCAGCTCTATTAAAACACTAACTACCTACAGTTATAGAGACTACTGATACTTCAGCGCTATTGAAACACTAACTACTTACAGTTATAGAGACTACTGATACTTCAGCACTGTTGAAACACTACCTACAGTTATAGAGACTACTGATACTTCAGCTCTATTGAAACACTAACTACCTACAGTTATAGAGACTACTGATTTTTCATCTCTATTGAAACACTAACTACCTACAGTTATAGAGACTATTGATTCTTCAGCTCTATTGAAACACTAACTACTTACAGCTATAGAGACTACTGATACTTCAGCTTTATTGAAACACTACCTACAGTTATAGAGACTACTGAAATTTCTGCTCTATTGAAATACTAACTACCAAGAGCTATAGAGGCTACTGATACTTCAGCTCTATTGAAACACTACCTACCTACATTTATAGAGACAACTGATTCTTCAGCTCTATTGAAACACTAACTACCTACAGTTATAGAGACTATTGATACTTCAGCTCTATTGAAACACTAACTACCTACAGCTATAGAGACTATTGATACTTCAGCTCTACTGAAACACTTACTACCTATAGTTGTAGAGACTACTGATACTTCAGCTCTATTGAAACACGAACTACCTACAGCTATAGAGGCTACTGATACTTCAGCTCTATTGAAACACTACCTACCTACATTTATAGAGACTACTGATACTTCAGCTCTATTGAAACACTAACTACCTACAGTTATAGAGATTACTGATACTTCAGCTTTATTGAAACACTACCTACAGTTATAGAGACTACTGATATTTCAGCTCTATTGAAACACTAACTACCTACAGCTATGGAGACTATTGATACTTCAGCTCTATTGAAACACTAATTACCTACAGTTATAGAGACTATTGATACTTCAGCTCTATTGAAACACGAGCTACCTACAGCTATAGAGACTATTGATACTTCAGCTCTATTGAAATACTAACTACCTACAGATATAGTGACTACTGAAACTTCAGCTCTATTGAAACACTAACTACCTACAGTTACAGAGACTAATGATACTTCAGCTCTATTGAAACACTACCTACCTACATTTACATTTACATTTACGTCATTTAGCAGACACTCTTATCCAGAGCGACTTACAAATTCAGTTATAAATACAGTTACAAATACAGTTATATAGAGCTCTATTGAAACACTAACTACCTACAGTTATAGAGACTACTGATACTTCAGCTCTCTTGAAACACTACCTACAGTTATAGAGACTACTGATACTTCAGCTCTATTGAAACACTACCTACCTACAGTTATAGAGATAACTGATACTTCAGCTCTATTGAAACAATAAATACCTACAGCTATAGAGACTACTGCTACTTCAGCTCTATTGAAACACTAACTACCTACAGTTATAGAGACTACTGATACTTCAGCTCTATTGAAACACTACCTACCTACAGTTATAGAGACTACTGATACTTCAGCTCTGTTGAAACACTACCTACAGCTATAGAGACTACTTATACTTCAGCTCTATTGAAACACTACCTACAGTTATAGAGACTACTGATACTTCAGCTCTATTGAAACACTAACTACCTACAGTTATAGAGACTACTGATTCTTCATCTCTATTGAAACACTACCTACCTACATTTATAGAGACTATTGATACTTCAGCTCTATTGAAACACTAACTACCTACAGCTATAGAGACTACTTATACTTCAGCTCTAGTTAAACACACATACAGTTAAAGCTTTACCCTGACATCATACACACACAAGAGAATGCCAATTATGGTGTGTGTGTGTGTGTGTATGAGTATGTATGACTGAGTGTGTGTGTGTGTATGAGAGAGAGTCTAAGTGTTTTATTGACCCAACCAGTCCAACACACACACACTCTCCTGGAGAGGAATTTGAGGCGTTTGGTGTGCAGCGAGTGTCAACATGCACACAGACACACAGACACAAAGAAACACAGAAACACACAGAAACACACAGACACACAGACACACAGACACACAGACACACAGACACAAAGAAACACACACACACACACACACACACAGACACACAGACACACATACTCTATAGCTGTCTGTCTGTCTGTCTGTCTGTCTGTCTGTCTGTCTGTCTGTCTGTCTGTCTGTCTGTCTGTCTGTCTGTCTGTCTGTCTGTCTGTCTGTCTGTCTGTCTCTGTCTGTCTGTCTGTCTGTCTGTCTGTCCTCTCTCTCTCTCTCTCTCTCTCTCTCTCTCTCTCTCTCTTCTCTCTCTCTCTCTCTCTCTCTCTCTCTCTCTCTCTCTCTCTCTTCTTCTCTCTCTCTCTCTTCTCTTCTTCTCCTCTCTCTTCTTTCTCTCCTCTCTCTCTCTCTCTTCTCTCTCTCTCCTTCTCTCTGTCTGTCTGTCTGTCTGTCTGTCTGTCTGTCTGTCTGTCTGTCTGTCTGTGTTTCTGTCTGTCTGTCTCTCTGTCTGTGTCTGTTTCTGTCTGTCTGTCTGTCTGTCTGTCTGTCTGTCTGTCTGTCTGTCTGTCTGTCTGTCTGTCTGTCTGTCTGTCTGTCTGTCTGTCTGTCTGTCTGTCTGTGTTTCTGTCTGTCTGTCTGTCTGTCTGTGTTTCTGTCTGTCTGTTTGTCTGTCTGTCTGTGTTTCTGTCTGTCTGTCTGTCTGTCTGTCTGTCTGTCTGTCTGTCTGTCTGTCTGTCTGTCTGTCTGTCTGTCTGTCTGTCTGTCTGTCTGTCTGTCTGTCTGTCTGTGTTTCTGTCTGTCTATTTGTCTGTCTGTCTGTGTTTCTGTCTGTCTGTCTCTGTCTGTCTCTCTGTCTGTCTGTGTTTCTGTCTGTCTGTCTGTCTGTGTTTCTATCTGTCTGTCTGTCTGTCTCTCTGTCCGTCTGTCTGTCTTTCCGTCTGTCTGTCTGTCTGTCTGTCTGTCTGTCTGTCTGTCTGTCTGTCTGTCTCTCTGTCCGTCTGTCTGTCTGTCTGGCTGTCTGGCTGGCTCTAACCTTCCCCCTCTCTCTCACCCTCTTTCTCTAATTGTCTGTTAATGACAGAGTGAATGCATTGAGATATCGCTTCAGTATAACAGTAAACAGTCATTCCATCACTGAAGAACAGCATGTGTGTTCCTCTAGGAAGACAACTTCAAACACCAATGTTTTTAAAGGATTTCAACACTAGTTCAATAAAGACTATGATGATAGTATATTATTATAGAATCACACATTAGGCCTATCTAATGTAACTCTAAACATGCATGTCCCACAGTCTCATGTGTTTGTAATGAGATAATCAGCTAAACACACTATAGTGTAACTGTAAGACACATATACCTACTGCTGCCCTCTAGTGGACATATACCGCCACTACAGCCCTGCTATCAACTGCCATTCAAACACACTGTCAGTGCTATTATGATCTGGGTAGAAGAGGCCGGCAGGCACAGACCTAGGATCAGCTAACCTGCTCAGTCCTAACTAAGTCCTAACTTTTAGGAATACCTCAAAACTGACCTTAGATCAGATTAGTGTCACCCTACTCCTTCCATCTCTGCCACTCCCAAACACACACTATCTCAGACGGTAGTGATAGAAGCAGAGATAAACATCAACTATCTCTGACACAAAAAGAAACCACCAGCAAAGCAAGTGGATAAAATCAGATGTATCAACGGCCCAGCATCACACACACCAAGCCCAGACCTGTTGCATCCCAAATCCCTCCATTAGCTAATGGAGGAGTCTCATTTTACATAATGGGTTGTTAGATTACCCAGATTTACTTCTCTCTTCTCTCTCTCTCTCTCTCTCTCTCTCTCTCTCTCTCTTCTCTCCTCTCTCTCTCTCTCTCTCCTCTCTCTCTCTTCTTCTCTCTCCTTTTCTCTCTCACTCTCTTCTCTCTCTCTCTCTCTCTCTCTCTCATCTCTCTTCCTCTCTCTTCTTATCTCTCTCTCTCTCTCTGCTTTCATTTGATTGCTGTGATGCTAGTGTTTGTGTGTGGTTAGATCACGAGGAAGTTAGTTGGCCCTCAGGAAAACACACTGTAATCTTTTCCTGCTTTTCTCTCATCACTTTCCACTTCCCAGAAGGAGAGAGAGGGAGAGAGGGAGAGAGGGAGAGAGGGACGGAGGGAAGGAGGGAGGGAGGGAGGGAGGGAGGGAGGGAGGGAGGGAGGGAGGGAGGGAGGGAGGGAGGGAGGGAGAAAGATTTCAAAAAATATTTTGACTCAATTTGGCATGAGGGTCTGCTATACAAATTGATGGAAAGTGGGTTAACAACAAGTGTGCGGTTAAAATTGGCAAAAAACACACACATTTCTTTCCACAGGGCTGTGGGGGTGAGACAGGGATACAGTTTAAGCCCCAACCTCTTCAACATATACACTGCTCAAAAAAATAAAGGGAACACTAAAATAACACATCCTAGATCTGAATGAATGAAATAATCTTATTAAATACTTTTTTCTTTACATAGTTGAATGTGCTGACAACAAAATCACACAAAAATTATCAATGGAAATCAAATTTATCAACCCATGGAGGTCTGGATTTGGAGTCACCCTCAAAATTAAAGTGGAAAACCACACTACAGGCTGATCCAATTTTGATGAAATGTCCTTAAAACAAGTCAAAATGAGGCTCAGTAGTGTGTGTGGCCTCCACGTGCCTGTATGACCTCCCTACAATGCCTGGGCATGCTCCTGATGAGGTGGCGGATGGTCTCCTGAGGGATCTCCTCCCAGACCTGGACTAAAGCATCCGCCAACTCCTGGACAGTCTGTGGTGCAAGCATTGGTGGATGGAGCGAGACATGATGTCCCAGATGTGCTCAATTGGATTCAGGTCTGGGGAACGGGCGGTCCATAGCATCAATGCCTTCCTCTTGCAGGAACTGCTGACACACTCCAGCCACATGAGGTCTAGCATTGTCTTGCATTAGGAGGAACCCAGGGCCAACCGCACCAGCATATGGTCTCACAAGGGGTCTGAGGATCTCATCTCGGTACCTATTGGCAGTCAGGCTACCTCTGGCGAGCACATGGAGGGCTGTGCAGCCCCCCAAAGAAATGCCACCCCACACCATGACTGACCCACCGCCAAACCGGTCATGCTGGAGGATGTTGCAGGCAGCAGAACGTTCTCCACGGCGTCTCCAGACTCTGTCACGTCTGTCACATGTGCTCAGTGTGAACCTGTTTTCATCTGTGAAGGGCACAGGGCGCCAGTGGCGAATTTGCCAATCTTGGTGTTCTCTGGCAAATGCCAAACGTCCTGCACGGTGTTGGGCTGTAAGCACAACCCCCACCTGTGGACGTCGGGCCCTCATACCACCCTCATGGAGTCTGTTTCTGACCGTTTGAGCAGACGCATGCACATTTGTGGCCTGCTGGAGGTCGCACAATTGGCCCAGCGTCTTCCAGGGTAGGGGAGGGAATGGCCGGCAGGGATGTAGCTCAGTTGGTAGAGCATGGCGTTTGCAACGCCAGGGTTATGGGTTCGATTCCCACGGGGGGGTTAGAAAAAATAAAAAAATAATTTAAAAAAATAATGTAAGTCGCTACTAACTCTAAGTCGCTCTGGATAAGAGCGTCTGCTAAATGACTAAAATGTAAATGTAAAATGATTTTGCAGGGCTCTGGCAGTGCTCCTCCTGCTCCTCCTTGCACAAAGGTGGAGGTAGCAGTCCTGCTGCTGGGTTGTTGCCCTCCTACGGCCTCCTCCACGTCTCCTGATGTACTGGCCTGTCTCCTGGTAGCGCCTCCATGCTCTGGACACTACGCTGACAGACACAGCAAACCTTCTTGCCACAGTTCGCATTGATATGCCATCCTGGATGAGCTGCACTACCTGAGCCACTTGTGTGGGTTGTAGACTCCGTCTCATGCTACCACTAGAGTGAAAGCACAGCCAGCATTCAAAAGTGACCAAAACATCAGCCAGGAAGCATAGGAACTGAGAAGTGGTCTGTGGTCACCACCTGCAAAACCAGTCCTTTATTGGGGGTGTCTTGCTAATTGCCTATAATTTCCACCTGTTGTCTATTCCATTTGCACACCAGCATGTGATATTTATTGTCAATCAGTGTTGCTTCCTAAGTGGACAGTTTGATTTCACAGAAGTGTGATTGACTTGGAGTTACATTGTGTTGTTTAAGTGTTCCCTTTATTTTTTTGAACAGTGTATATCAACGAATTGGCGAGGGCACTAGAACAGTCTGCTGCACCCGGCCTCAACCTACTAGAATCTGAAGTCAAATGTCTACTGTTTGCTGATGATCTGGTGCTTCTGTCTCCAACCAAGGAGGGCCTACAGCAGCACCTAGATCTTCTGCACAGATTCTGTCAGACCTGGGCCCTGACAGTAAATCTCAGTAAGACAAAAATAATGGTGTTCCAAAAAAGGTCCAGTTGCCAGGACCACAAATACAAATTCCATCTAGACACCGTTGCCCTAGAGCACACAAAAAACTATACATACCTAGGCCTAAACATCAGCGCCACAGGTAACTTCCACAAAGCTGTGAACGATCTGAGAGACAAGGCAAGAAGGGCCTTCTATGCCATGAAAAGGAACATAAAATTTGACATAACAATTAGGATCTGGCTAAAAATACTTGAATCAGTTATAGAACCCATTGCCCTTTATGGTTGTGAGGTCTAGGGTCCGCTCACCAACCAAGAATTCACAAAATGTGACAAACACCAAATTGAGACTCCGCATGTGTAGTTCCCACCGTAAAGCATGGAGGAGGAGGTGTTATGGTGTGGGGGTACTTTGCTGGTGACACTGTCTGTGATTTATTTAGAATTCAAGGCACACTTAACCAGCATAGCTACCACAGCATTCTGCAGCGATACGCCATCCCATCTGGTTTGGGCTTGGTGGGACTATTTTGATTTCTTTAACACTTGTTTTGGTTACTACATGATTCCATATGTGTTATTTCATAGTTTTGATGTCTTCACTATTATTGTACAATGTAGAAAATAGTAAAAATAAAGAAAAACCCTTGAATGAGTAGGTGTTCTATAACGTTTGACTGGTACTGTACTTAAACAAACACACACTCTCTCTCTCTCACACACACACACACACACACACACACACACACACACACACACACACACACACACACACACACACACACACACACACACACACACACACACACACACACACGCACACTAAACACTAAGGGAGCACACTAAACACTAAGGGAGCACACACACACACACTTCTCCCTGAGTGTATTTGTTGGTCTAACAGTGACAGACAGGTGACTACAGGCTCCAGAGTAATAATGGGTCTTGCTTACGCAGTCAACAAACACACACACACACACACACACACACACACACACACACACACACACACACACACACACACACACATAAACACTTGAACAAACAAGACATGTTGTGCGAACTGTAATTGGTCACTGCCAATAAGACAAGGTCCATTTAATCAAATTGAGCTCTGTTTGGCAACATTGTTTTCTGTAGTCATGCAAATAAAGTTACATTTAAATGAATAGATTTACTCCTGTTGTTTTTGTTGAAAGCTGTAAATCGTAACCAAGGAAACCTACCGTGACTGTATCAGACAGAAAATGAATATGTTATATAAGCAGAACCGGACTGGAACTGTGTGTGTGTGTGTGAGGTCATGGCCCCTTGTTTACAGATGCTTCCAGCTCCTCTCCCTATTCTGACTAAAGAGAATCCCACAAAGATACAAACACCTCAGGCAGTCCCATTCTGATAAAGATCTCTATCTACCATACATAAACCTCCTCTCTCTCTCTCGTGCTCTCTCTCTGTCTCTCTCTCTCTCGCTCTCTATCAAGAGAGATATACGGAGTGTTTGAGGCTGTTCTGAGGGGATGGGGGGCGGGGGCAGGGGTGCAACTCAATATTAGGAAGGTGTTCCTAATGTTTGGTATACTCAGTGTACACTACCGGTCAAAGTTTTAGAACACCTACTCATTCAAGGCTTTTCTTTATTTTTACTATTTTCTACATTGTAGAATAGTAGTGAAGACATCAAAACTATGAAATAACACATGGAATCATGTTATAAAACTTTTGACCGGTAGTGTATATCTGTAAAGAAGCTATATGAAAATGTCAGGACATTGGCACCTGAATTAGTGTTTATCTGTATGTGTCCGTCTTCATATATACATATATATTAATTTATTCATATATATATATATATATATATATACATAAAAGTATGTGGACACCCCTTCAAATTAGTGGATTCTACTATTTCAGGTACAGCCGTTGCTGACAGGTGTATAAAATCGAGCACACAGCCATGCAATCTCCATAGACAAACACTGACAGTAGAATGGCCCGTACTGAAGAGCTCAGTGACTTTCAACGTGGCATCGTCATAGGATGCCACCTTTCCAACAAGTCTGTTCGTCAAATCTCTGCCCTGCTAGAGCTGCCCCGGTCAACTGTAAGTGCTGTTATTGTGAAGTGGAATTATCTAGGAGCAACAACGGCTCAACCGTGAAGTGGTAGGCCACACAGGCTCACAGAACGGGACTGCCAAGTGCTGAGGCGCGTAGCGCGTAAAAATTGTCTGTCCTCGGTTGCGACACTCACTACCGAGTTCCAAACTGCCTCTGGAAGCAGTCAGCACAATAACTGTTTGTCGGGAGCTTCATGAAATGGGTTTCCATGGCCGAGCGGCCGCACACAAGCCTAAGATTACCATGCGGAATGCCAAGCGTCGGCTGGAGTGGTGTAAAGCTCACCGTCATTGTACTCTGGAGCAGTGGAAACACGTTCTCTGGAGTGATGAATCACGCTTCACCATCTGGCAGTCCGACAACTAATCTGGGTTTGGCGGATGCGAGGAGAACGCTACCTGCCCGAATGTATAGTGCCAACTGTAACGTTTGGTGGAGGAGGAATAATGTTCTGGGGCTGTTTTTCATGATTCGGGAAATCTTAACGCTACCGCATACAATGACATTCTAGACGATTCTGTGCTTCCAACTTTGTGGCAACAGTTTGGGGAAAGCCCTTTCCTGTTTCAGCATGACAATGCCCCCGTGCACAAAGCAAGGTCCATACAGAAATGGTTTGTCGAGATTTGTGTGGAAGAACTTGACTGTCCTGCACAGAGCCCTGACCTCAACCCCATCGAACACCTTTGGGATGAATTGGAACGCCGACTGCGAGCCAGGCCTAGTCGCCCAACATCAGTGCCCGACCTCACTAATGTTTGTGGCTGAATGGAAGCAGTCCCTGCAGCAATGTTCCAACATCTAGTGGAAAGCCTTCCCAGAAGAGTGGAGGCTGTTATAGCAGCAATAGGGGGGACCAACTCCATATTAATGCCCATGATTTTGAAATGAGATGTTTGACGAGCGGCGCAGTGGTCTAAGGCACTGCATCGCAGTGCTAACTGTGCCACTAGTGATCCTGGTTCGAATCCAGGCTCTGTCGCAGCCGGCCGCGACCGGGAGACTCATGGGCGGCGCACAATTGGCCCAGCGTTGTCCAGGGTAGGGGAGGGAATGGCCGGCAGGGATGTAGCTCAGTTGATAGAGCATGGCGTTTGCAACGCCAGGGTTGTGGGTTCGATTCCCACGGGGGGCCAGTATAAAAAAAAATATGTATTCACTAACTGTAAGTCGCTCTGGATAAGAGCGTCTGCTAAATGACTAAAAATGTAAATGTAAAAATGCAGGTGTCCACATCATTTTGGCCATGTAGTGTAGGAGTGTACAACACTACGTAACAGACTATGTAGGAAGACTGAAGGATCTGGTTGTAGAAACACAATGAGCTAGAGGCTGAAACAGCTGTGGTTTACTTCTGACTGGCTGTCCATTAGACAGAGGGCAATAGCTTGTTTGCCTCCCGTCTCTCATTTAAAAAACAGAGCTTGTCTGGAAGCATGAGGATCATTTGAAAGAGTTCTTCATCCTGCCAGAGCAGTGCCAGAACTAGAAGAATTAAACATGCCTACAATCACTTAGAGACATGGACACGCACACACAGCTGTTTCCTCTCTATAAAATACACTAGTCATACACACACAGCTGTTTCCTCTCTATAAATACACTAGTGATTCACACACACACAGCTGTTTCCTCTCTATAAATACACTAGTCATATTCACACAGCTGTTTCCTCTCTATAAAATACACTAGTCATACACACACAGCTGTTTCCTCTCTATAAAATACACTAGTCATACAAACACAGCTGTTTCCTCTCTATAAATACACTAGTCATTCACACACACACAGCTGTTTCCTCTCTATAAATACACTAGTCATATTCACACAGCTGTTTCCTCTCTATAAAATACACTAGTCATACACACACAGCTGTTTTCTCTCTATAAAATACACTAGTCATTCATACACAGCTGTTTCCTCTCTATAAATACACTAGTCATTCACACACACACAGCTGTTTCCTCTCTATAAATACACTAGTCATATTCACACAGCTGTTTCCTCTCTATAAAATACACTAGTCATATACACACAGCTGTTTTCTCTCTATAAATACACTAGTCATATACACACAGCTGTTTCCTCTCTATAAAATACACTAGTCATACACACACAGCTGTTTCCTCTCTATAAAATACACTAGTCATTCACACACAGCTGTTTCCTCTCTATAAAATACATTAGTCATTCACACACACAGCTGTTTTCTCTCTATAAAATACACTAGTCATACACACACACAGATGTTTCCTCTCTATAAAATACACTAGTCATATACACACAGCTGTTTCCTCTCTATAAAATACACTAGTCATATACACACAGCTGTTTCCTCTCTATAAATACACTAGTCATATACACACACAGCTGTTTCCTCTCTATAAAATACACTAGTCATATACCCACAGCTGTTTCCTCTCTATAAATACACTAGTCATACACACACAGCTGTTTCCTCTAAATCAAATACACTAGTCATACACACACAGCTGTTTCCTCTCTATAAAATACACTAGTCATACACACACAGATGTTTCCTCTCTATAAAATACACTAGTCATACACACACAGATGTTTCCTCTCTATAAAATACACTAGTCATACACACACAGCTGTTTCCTCTCTATAAAATACACTAGTCATACACACACAGATGTTTCCTCTCTATAAAATACACTAGTCATACACACACAGATGTTTCCTCTCTATAAAATACACTAGTCATACACACACAGCTGTTTCCTCTCTATAAAATACACTAGTCATATACACACAGCTGTTTCCTCTCTATAAATACACTAGTCATACACACACAGCTGTTTCCTCTCTATAAAATACATGAGTCATTCACACACACAGCTGTTTTCTCTCTATAAAATACACTAGTCATACACACACACAGATGTTTCCTCTCTATAAAATGCACTAGTCATATACACACAGCTGTTTCCTCTCTATAAAATACACTAGTCATATACACACAGCTGTTTCCTCTCTATAAATACACTAGTCATATACACACACAGCTGTTTCCTCTCTATAAAATACACTAGTCATACACACACACAGCTGTTTCCTCTCTATAAAATACACTAGTCATACACATACACAGCTGTTTCCTCTCTATAAAATACACTAGTCATATACACACAGCTGTTTCCTCTCTATAAATACACTAGTCATACACACACAGCTGTTTCCTCTAAATGAAATACACTAGTCATACACACACAGCTGTTTCCTCTCTATAAAATACACTAGTCATACACACACAGATGTTTCCTCTCTATAAAATACACTATTCATACACACACAGATGTTTCCTCTCTATCAAATACACTAGTCATACACACACAGCTGTTTCCTCTCTATAAAATACACTAGTCATATACACACAGCTGTTTCCTCTCTATAAATACACTAGTCATATACACACACAGCTGTTTCCTCTCTATAAAATACACTAGTCACACACAAGATGGAAAACATTTGTTGGTGTGTTTATCCTTCTGTTGGATTGAGGGAGGTAGGGAGGGAGGGAGGGAGGACGAGAGGGGATCTCTGGAGAGAGAGACAAAGACAGACGGATAGCGAGAGCGAGAGAGAGAGATGGTGGGAAGCCTGATTCTGTTTAACTCCTGTGCATGTGCATGTTTGGGTGTGTGTCTGTTGTGTGTGTGTGTGTGTCTAGTGTGTGTGTGTGTGTGTCTAGTGTGTCTAGTGTGTGTGTGTGTGTCTAGTGTGTGTGTGTGTGTCTAGTGTGTGTTTCCCTCCACTCAGAGAACCATAATAATTCTCCATCCTCAGTGTGTCAACATGAGCTCTTCAATAAGGCAATTCTCCTGCCAATGTGTGTCTATGGAGAATGCATGGCTGTTTGCTCGAATTTATACACCTGTCAGATCTATCTGTTCTAATTAGTATATTTCAAATCTATCTGCTCTAATGAGTATATTTCATATCTATGTTCTAATAAGTATATTTCATATATATCTGTTCAAATGAGTATATTTAATATATATATGTTCTAATGAGAATATTTCATATATATCTGTTCTAATGACAATATTTCATATATATCTGTTCTAATGAGTATATTTCATATCTATCTGTTCTAATGAGTATATTTAATATCTATCTGTTCTAATGAGTATATTTAATATCTATCTGTTCTAATGAGTATATGTAATATCTATCTGTTCTAATTAGTATATTTCATATCTATCTGTTCTAATAAGTATATTTCATATATATCTGTTCTAATGAGTATATTTCATATCTATCTGTTCTAATGAGTATATTTCATATATATCTGTTCCAATGAGTATATTTCATATCTATCTGTTAAATTGAGTATATTTCATATCTATCTGTTCTAATGAGTATATTTCACATTTATCTGTTCTAATGAGTATATTTAAAATATATCTGTTGTAATAAGTATATTTCATATATATCTGTTGTAATGAGTATTTTTCATATCTATCTGTTGTAATGAGTATATTTCATATATATCTGTTGTAATGAGTATATTTCATATCTGTCTTCTGTAATGAGTATATTTCATATCTATCTGTTCTAATGAGTATATTTCACATCTATCTGCTCTAATGAGTATATTTCATATCTCTGTACTACATTTACATTTACATTTTAGTCATTTAGCAGACACTCTTATAGTTAGTGAGTGCATACATTTTTTTCATACTAATAAGTATATTTTATATATATCTATTCTAATGAGTATATTTCATATCTATCTGTTCTAATGAGTATAATTCATATCAATTGTTCTAATGAGTATATTTCATATATATCTGTTCTAATTAGTATATTTCATATGTATCTGTTCTAATTAGTATGTTTCATATCAATCTGTACTAATAAGTATATTTCAAATCTATCTGTTCTAATAAGTATATTTCATTTCTATCTGTTCTAATTAGTATATTTCATATATATCTGGTCTAATGAGAATATTTCATATATATCTGTTCTAATGAGTATATTTCATATCTATCTGTTTTAAAGAGTATATTTAATATCTATCTGTTCTAATTAGTATATTTAATATATATATATATATCTGTTCTAATGAGTATATTTCATATCTAGCTGTTCTAATGAGTATATTTCATATCAATTGTTCTAATGAGTATATTTAATATCTATCTGTTCTAATTAGTATATTTCATATTTATCTGTTCTAATGAGTATTTTTCATATCAATCTGTACTAATAAGTATATTTCATATCTATCTGTTCTAATAAGTATATTTCATATCTATCTGTTCTAATTAGTATATTTCATATATATCTTGTCTAATGAGTATATTTCATATATATCTGTTCTAATGAGAATATTTAATATCTATCTGTTCTAATGAGTATATTTCATATATATCTGCTCTAATGAGTATATTTAATATATATCGGTTCTAATGAGTATATTTAATATATATATATATATATGTTCTAATGAGTATATTTCATATCTAGCTGTTCTAATGAGTATATTTCATATCTAGCTGTTCTAATGAGTATATTTCATATCTATCTGTTCTAAATAGTATATTTCATATCTATCTGTTCAAATGAGTATTTTTCATATTTATCTGTTCCAATTAGTATATTTCAAAAATATCTGTTAAATTGAGTATATTTCATATCTATCTGTTCTAATGAGTATATTTCATATCTATCTGTTCTTCTAATGAGTATATATCATATTTATCCGTTCTTCTAATGAGTATATTTCATACCTATTTGATCTAATGAGTATATTCCACATTTATCTGTTCTAATAAGTATATTACATATATATCTGTTGTAATGAGTATTTTTCATATCTATATATTGTAATGAGTATATTTCATATCAATCTGTTGTAATAAGTATATTTCCTATCTATCTGTTGTAATGAGTATATTTCATATCTGTCTGCTGTAATGAGTATATTTCATATCTATCTGTTCTAATGAGTATATTTAATATCTATATGTTCTAATAAGTATATTTCATATATATCTGTTCTAATGAGTATATTTAATATATATCTGTTCTAATTAGTATATTTAATACCTATCTGTACTAATAAGTATATGTAATATATATCTGTTCTAATGAGTATATTTCATATATATCTGTTCTAATGAGTATATTTCACATCTATCTGCTCTAATGAGTATATTTCACATCTATCTGCTCTAATGAGTATATTTCATATCTCTGTACTACATTTACATTTACATTTTAGTCATTTAGCAGACACTCTTATAGTTAGTGAGTGCATACATTTTTTTCATACTAATAAGTATATTTTATATATATCTATTCTAATGAGTATATTTCATATCTATCTGTTCTAATGAGTATAATTCATATCAATTGTTCTAATGAGTATATTTCATATATATCTGTTCTAATTAGTATATTTCATATGTATCTGTTCTAATTAGTATGTTTCATATCAATCTGTACTAATAAGTATATTTCAAATCTATCTGTTCTAATAAGTATATTTCATTTCTATCTGTTCTAATTAGTATATTTCATATATATCTGGTCTAATGAGAATATTTCATATATATCTGTTCTAATGAGTATAATTCATATCTATCTGTTTTAAAGAGTATATTTAATATTTATCTGTTCTAATTAGTATATTTAATATATATATATATATATATATCTGTTCTAATGAGTATATTTCATATCTAGCTGTTCTAATGAGTATATTTCATATCAATTGTTCTAATGAGTATATTTAATATCTATCTGTTCTAATTAGTATATTTCATATTTATCTGTTCTAATGAGTATTTTTCATATCAATCTGTACTAATAAGTATATTTCATATCTATCTGTTCTAATAAGTATATTTCATATCTATCTGTTCTAATTAGTATATTTCATATATATCTTGTCTAATGAGTATATTTCATATATATCTGTTCTAATGAGAATATTTAATATCTATCTGTTCTAATGAGTATATTTCATATATATCTGCTCTAATGAGTATATTTAATATATATCGGTTCTAATGAGTATATTTAATATATATATATATATGTTCAAATGAGTATATTTCATATATATCTGTTCTAATGAGTATATTTCATATCAATCTGTTCTAATAAGTGTATTTTATATATATATATATATATATATATATATATATATATATTCAAATTAGTATATTTCATATCTATATGTTCTAATGAGTATATTTCATATCAATCTGTTCTAATAAGTGTATTTTATATCTATCTGTTCAAATGAGTATATTTATATTTAGTTGTCTTTATTTCATTTTGACAGTGTACAGCTAACCTCTCTAGTTGTCTTTATTGTTCTTTCTTGTTAAATAAAACGTAAATACAGAGTATACACACACACACACACACACACACACACACACACACACACACACACACACACACACACACACACACACACACACACACCACACTCCGAACACAGACATAGACTCTTTGACACAGACTCTTAGACACAGACTCTCAGACATAGCCTCTCAGACACAGCCTCTCAGACATAAACTCTTAAACCCAGACTCTTAGACCCAGACTCTTAGACCCAGACTCTCAGACCCAGACTCTTAAACCCAGACTCTCAGACACAGAATCTCAGACACAGACTCTCAGACACAGACTCTCAGACACAGACTCTTAGATACAAACTCTTAGACACAGACTCTTAGATACAAACTTTTAGACACAGACACTTAGACACAGACTCTTAGACATAGACTCTTAGACACAGACTCTCAGACACAGACTCTCAGACCCAGACTCTCAGACACACTCTTAGACCCAGACTCTCAGACCCTGACTCTTAAACCCAGTCTCTTAGACACAGACTCTTAGACACAGACTATTAGACCCAGACTCTCAGACACACTCTCAGATACAGACTCTTAGACACAGACTCTTAGACACAGACTCTTAGACACATACTCTTAGACCCAGACTCAGACACAGACTCTTAGACAAAGACTCTTAGACACAGACTCTCAGACTCACACTCTTAGACCTAGACTCTTAGACCCAGACTCTCAGACACAGACTCTCAGACACAGACTCTCAGACACAGACTCTTAGACCCAGACTCTTAGATACATACTCTTAGATAGACTCTTAGCCTCAGACTCTCAGACCCAGACTCTTTCCCAGGTTAAACGTCCCCAAACAACTTCCTAACAATGTCAAAACGTCGTCAAAACAATGTAAAAAAAAAAAACAACCACAGTCACAACAGGACTTTATCATGTCTTAACCCTCTAACATCACAGTATGTATATAGTGTGCTTCCCAAATGGAATCCTACCCCCTACTGTATATAGTACACTATGAGCCTTATGGACCCTGGTCAAAAGTAGTTCACTATGCAGGATATAGGGTGCCATTTGAGGTTCCTGGACAGCTGTGTTAGAGGTAGGTTTGGGGAAATGTTGAAACAGCAACAATTTATGAGTGTGTCCTAATAATTTATATAATGTATAAAACCCATTAGTGGTAGCTGTCAGAGTGTGTTGCTCCTGTCTGCCATTAGTAGGGTGTCAGAGAGAGACGTGAAAGGATGAGGAGCTTGTAAATCACACGGATAGATTCAGTCCTAGTCATTAAATCCTCAACTACCGTACAAGTCACGTGGAGATATACACACAAACGCAGGCACCTACAACATGCAGGCACACATGGATGATACACACACATTAGATGCACTCTGACTGCGGCAGGAAATACTTTTAAAAGAGGAATGTAATTAATCCCATTAAATCAATCAATGTATTACTCTCTCTCTTATCTCTTCCCCTCTATCCCTCTGTCAGTGTCCTCCCCCTCTCTCTCCCTCTGTCAGTGTCCTCCCCCTCTCTCTTCCTCTGTCAGTGTCCTCCCCCCCTCTCTCCCTCTGTCTGTCTCCCCCTCCTCTCTCTCCCTCCTTTCTCTAGTCTGTCAGGTAGAGACAGATCCTTCTTCTATCGTTCCAGACCTTTATTACATCGAGGATAATGGGTGGTGATAATATCTATGGTCCAGATCTTCATTACATCAAGGATAATGAGTGGTGATAATATCTATGGTCCAGACCTTCATTACATCAAGGATAATGAGTGGTGATAATATCTATGGTCCAGACCTTCATTACATCAAGGATAATGAGTGGTGATAATATCTATGGTCCAGACCTTCATTACATCAGGGATAATGTGTGGTGATAATATTTATGGTCCAGACCTTCATTACATCAAGGATAATGAGTGGTGATAATATCTATGGTCCAGATTTTCATTACATCAAGGATAATGAGTGGTGATAATATCTATGGTCCAGACCTTCATTACATCAAGGTCTGGACCATAGATATGTTCCCTAACCCCTACCCCCTAACCCCTAGGCACTTCAAACCCTGGTCCCTGTTCCCTAACCCCTAACCCCTAGGCACTTCAAACCCTGGTCCCTGTTCCCTAACCCCTAGGCACTTCAAACCCTGTTCCCTGTTCCCTAACCCCTACCCCCTAGGCACTTCAAACCCTGGTCCCTGTTCCCTAACCCCTACCCCCTAACCCCTAGGCACTTCAATCCCTGGTCCCTGTTCCCTGTTCCCTAACCCCTAACCCCTAACCCCTAGGCACTTCAAACCCTGTTCCCTAACCCCTACCCCCTAACCTCTAGGCACTTCAAACCCTGGTCCCTGTTCCCTAACCCCTACCCCCTAGGCACTTCAAACCCTGGTCCCTGTTCCCTAACCCCTAACCCCTAACCCCTAACCCCTAGGCACTTCAAACCCTGTTCCCTAACCCCTACCCCCTAACCTCTAGGCACTTCAAACCCTGGTCCCTGTTCCCTAACCCCTAACCCCTAGGCACTTCAAACCCTGTTCCCTGTTCCCTAACTACTAACCCCTAGGCACTTCAAACCCTGGTCCCTGTTCCCTGTTCCCTAACCCCTACCCCCTACCCCCTAGGCACTTCAAACCCTGGTCCCTGTTCCCTAACCCCTACCCACTAACCCCTAGGCACTTCAAACCCTGGTCCCTGTTCCCTAACCCTAGGCACTTCAAACCCTGGTCCCTGTTCCCTAACCCTTACCCCCTAACCTCTAACCTAGTCTGTCTGTGAAGGGGGAGGTTATAAAGAACAAGATGGGAGAGAGAGAGAAAGAGAGGGAGGACAGTGGGAGAGAGAGAGAAGGAGAGGGAGGACAGTGGGAGAGAGAGAGAAGGAGAGAGAGGACAGTGGGAGAGAGAGACAGAGACTACCATTTCCTTGTGAAGATGAGGCAAGGGCGTGTGTGTGTGTGTGTGATATCCTTCTGTCTCTACTACAGTGTGAGTGTGCGTGTGCGTGCGCGTGTGCACGTGTGTGTGTGTGTGTGTGTGTGTGTGTGTGTGTGTGTGTGTGTGTACTACAGTGTGTGATAAGAGAGAAGCATTGTCATCTAATCTGGTAAGGAAGCACATTTCAGACCCTGCTCTAAAGGACCGGCAGGAAACTACTCTAATCTAGACACTCACAAATATCCAGGCTAGAAACACTGACACACAACCAGGCTAGAAACACTGACACACAACCACGCTAGAAACACTGACACACAACCAGGCTAGAAACACTGACAAATAAACCAGGCTAGAAACACTGACAAATAAACCAGGATAGAAGAGCAGCAAACAGCACCCAGTAGGAATAATCAAGCTATAGAACAGCAAACAGCACCCAGTAGGAATAATCAGGCTATAGAACAGCAAACAGCACCCAGTAGGGATAATCAGGCTATAAAACAGCAAACAGCACCCAGTAGGAATAAGCAGGCTATAGAACAGCAAACAGCACCCAGTAGGAATAATCTGTCTATAGAGCAGCAAACAGCACCCAGTAGGAATAATCATGCTATAGAACAGCAAACAGCACCCAATAGTACTACATCTACTACTACTACTACAACTACTACTACTACTACTACTACTACTACTACTACTACTACTAACACTACTACTACTACTAACACTACTACTACTAACACTACTACTACTACTACTACTACTACTACTACTAACACTAACACTACTACTA